>NC_035440.2:149123100-149423100 GCF_002127325.2 Helianthus annuus
CCTTTCGTTAATAAATAAAATCTTAAACTTTTGTCGCTTATCTTGTGTTATTATCCTTTTTATTTTCAATTGTTTTGACACATGTTTGTTTGAGTAAGAAAAGTTGAGCGAATTATGTTTAAGAAATTTAGGATATGATCCTGGATCAAATATCCTATAATCGAAAATTTTCAAGGTAGTTTATTTTAAGGATCATAGGTTCAGTTGTCAAGGTCTAAAGGTTATTCAAATGAATAATGAAATTAAAAATAGTTAAGGATCATACCGGAGGATCCAAGTTAGGATCCTAACCTTTAATCGGGATAACCATAAGTAAAACTTTAATGGATAATAAGGATTAAGGATCCTTAATTGTTTAACTTCGAAAACCTGAAAAAATGGAATATAACTTGGGACTAAGCCAATATAAAAGATAAGTTAGTAACTGGGGACAAGCCCAAAGGATAACTGGGGACAAGCCCATAGGATCACTGGGATGATCTCAAAGGATCACTGGGGACAAGCCCAAAGGATAACTGGGGAGAAGCCCAAAGGGTCGTATGTAAACTGGAGTATGGCCCTTACTGGCGACTATCCAAACTTAGTGACATGAAAATGTCAAAACCTTAGCTAACGTGAAAACGTTAGAAACCTTAGGAACGGATGTATGGTACGTCTACCATTATACGGAGGATCCTGGGTATAGCCAGTACGATGAGGTTGTCAGCCCCGGAAGTGGGTACTGGTCCCAAAGACGTGAACTATATCAGGATCATCGTGCGCTGCTGGCGGAAACTGGGGATAATCCCAAGGATAACTGGGGACAAGCCCATGGATCTGCGTTGCTTTTGAAGATCCTTGACGATATGCTGTAGATACCTGAACTATCATAACTCAAATGGTTCGTGAGAAGAGGATGAAGGATACAGGATCCTTATCCTTTGGTAAAAAGTAAGGAAATGTAATAGTTTTAAGATAAGGACATTACCAGAGTAAGGATCACTGACATCACCGGGATTCTTTGAGGATACTTCAATGTAAGGATCACATGCTTGAAGGATCATGTTCACATAAAGTATCTCTTTAAGTGAACAGCATTCCAGGCTCTTGGTAACAAGTTTCCTTCCATAGTTAGCAATCTGTATGCCCCCTTTCCTACTTCAGCTTCAATCAAGTAAGGGCCTTCCCACTTTGGTGCTAACTTCCCGTCAGCAGGATTAATAGTGTTTTGGAATGTTTTTCTCAACACCATATCTCCGACTTGGAACTTCCTTATCCTAACATTTTTGTTGTAAGCACCAGCCATTCTTTGTTGGTAGCTTGCCATCCTTATCCTAGCCAGATCCCTGATTTCCTCAATAGTATCCAAATCCTGAGCCAGGATTGCAGCATTTTCTTCAGGATCACGAGCACTTGTTCTAGCAGTTGGGATCACCATCTCTGTTGGGATCACTGCTTCTGCCCCAAATACTAAAGAAAAAGGTGTTTGACCAGTGGCATTCTTGGGAGTTGTTCTATCAGCCCATAGCACATAAGGTAACTCCTCTGCCCATTTTCCCTTTTTGGATCCTAGCTTCTTCTTCAGATTGTTGATGATGATCTTGTTGGATGATTCTGCTTGGCCATTGGCCTGTGGATGAACTGGTGTTGATGTTATCATCTTGATTCCCCAACTGTCACAAAAGTTAGTAGTTTTGCTTCCAATGAATTGGGAACCATTATCACATACAATTTCAGAGGGGATGCCAAATCTAGTTATAATGTTTCTTTTGATAAAGGATATAACTTCTTTTTCTCTGACTTGAGCAAAAGCTTCAGCTTCTATCCACTTAGAGAAGTAGTCAGTCATGGCAAGCATAAATACTTTTCCACCAGGTGCTTTAGGGAGCTTGCCAACTATATCCATCCCCCATCTCATGAATGGCCAAGAGGATGGTATAGGGTGTAGCAGTTCAGCTGGTTGATGAAGGATATTGCTGTGTCTTTGACAAGGATCACATTTCCTAGCATATTCTACAGCATCCCTTTTCATGGTTGGCCAGTAGTATCCTGTTCTAAGGATCCTTGAGAACAATGCCCTGCCCCCAGTGTGGTTTCCACAATCTCCTTCATGGAAGTCTCTCAATACTTCTTCAATTTCAGGATCTTCGATACATCTTAAATATGGTCCTGCAAGAGATCGTTTATACAATACATTATTTAAGATTGTGAATTGAGATACCTTAATCCTGAAAGCTCTAGGATTTTCTCCTATCGGTATCTCCCCGTATTGCAAGTATCTCATGATTGGTGAGATCCATGATCCTGAATAAGATTGAGCTTCTTCACTAGGGATTACTGCAGTATCCTCTTCTATTTCCATGGCCACCTGATTTTCAATAGCAGGAGCCAGGATATGGATGATAGGGATACTTATGTCTTCTGGAATTTTTAAGGATGATCCTAAGTTGGCCAATGCATCGGCTTCCGTGTTATCCTCCCTTGGTACCTGTGTTAAGCTGAAAGAAACAAAAGAGAGTGCCAATTCTTTGACTATCTCTAAATATTTGGTTAGTTTTTCACCTTTAACAGCATAGGATCCATTAAAGTGATTGGTGATCAATAATGAGTCTACATATACTTTAAGATATTTTACCCCCATATCCTTAGCAATTTGCAAGCCAGCAATTAAGGCTTCATATTAAGCCTCATTGTTAGTTGCTTGGAACTCACAGGCTATGGAGTGGGGTATTATGTCCCCCTGTGGCGATTTTAGTAGTATCCCGAGCCCTGTGCCCTTGACATTTGAGGATCTATCAGTGTGTAGTATCCAAGGATCCTTGGTCTCATCCAGCTGTTGGACTTCCAATTCTGCTTCTTTTTGTAGATCACTACTGAAATCAGCCACAAAGTCAGCTAGTGCTTGGGATTTAATGGCTGTTCTTGGCTCATATCTTATATCATGGGCACTAAGCTTTACTGCCCACTTAGCCATTCTTCCTGACATCTCTGGTTTCCTGAGGACATTCTTAATTGGAAAGTTAGTTCTAACAACAATAGTATGGGTTTCAAAATAATGCCTTAGCTTAGTTGATGCCATGATTAATGCAAGAATACGTTTTTCGAGGTGTGAGTACCTGGATTCGGCATCAAGTAAACTCTTACTTACATAGTAGATAGGATATTGTGTACCTTCGTGATCCTTAACAAGGACAGCACTTACAGCGGTTGAGGATACCGCCAAATATAAGGATAACACATCTCCTTTTTCGGGCTTTGATAATGCTGGTGCTGAGGACATATATTCTTTAAGGGCTTGTAAAGCATTCTCATGTTTCTCAGTCCATTCAAACTTCTTGTTCTTCCTTAGGATATCGTAAAATTGTTTACATTTTTCTGAGGATTTTGATATGAACCTGTTCAGAGCTGCTATCCTGCCTGTTAGCCTTTGCACATCCTTAGCATTGGCAGGGGACTTGATGTTTACTAGTGCTTTAATTTGCTCCGGACTTGCCTCAATGCCCCTCTGGGTTACCATATATCCTAGGAATTTACCTGCCTTAACACCAAAGTGGCACTTTGAAGGATTAAGCTTCATGTTATAATTATCAAGGATATCAAATGCTTCCTCCAAATCCCTTAGGTGATCCTCAGCTTTCTTTGATTTGACTACCATATCATCTATGTATACTTCCATAGTTTGTCCAATTTGATCTTTGAACATCATATTCACCAGCCTTTGATATGTTGCACCTGCATTTCTTAATCCAAAAGGCATGGCAATATAACAATACAAACCTGTTGGGGTCATAAAGGCTGTATCCTCTTGGTCAGATGGTTCCATCTGAATTTGTTGGAATCCAGATGATGCATCCATAAAGGTTAACAGTTCATGCCCCGCTGTTGCATCCACCATGGAGTCAATGTGGGGTAATGGGAAAGGATCCTTGGGACATGCCTTATTTAAATCAGTGAAATCGACACATACCCTCCACTTTCCGTTTTTCTTTTGGACAACGACCACATTGGCTAACCATTTTGGATATTTTACCCTGCTCGAAGTAGTCTCTCTACTTCTTCTTGGATAATGGCATTCCTTTCCGGTGCAAACTTCCTCCTTTTTTGATGGATTGGTTTGATAGACCTGTCAATGCCAAGTTTGTGAGTAATAATATCCTTAGATATACCTGTCATATCTTCATGTTTCCAAGCAAAGGTAGATTTTCTTCTTTTGAGGAAGGATATTAAGTCTTCTTTCATCTTGCCAAGGATCCCTGATCCGATATAGATTTTTGATTCAGGATCACTAGGATCCAAGAGGATTTCGTCCACATCTTGTTCCCTTGCCTCCAAGACATTCCTCGGAGGATACTGTAATTGCTATTGTTCCCTTGGCTTCGAGGTTGGCTTCATGGATGAGGTATAACAATCCTTAGCCTCCTGCTGATCACTGTCGATCTTGATTATTCCCCATGGGCTAGGGAGCTTCACACATTGATGGTGGGTGGATGGGACTGCTTTCATATCATGTATCCAGGGCCTGCCAAGGATAACATTGCAACAAGATAAACAGTCAATAACGCAAAATTTTTGATAATTATGTAATCCTTCCACGTAGATTGGGAGTTTGATGTCCCCCAGAGTTTTCTTCGTTTCTCCACTGAATCCTACAAGCACGGAGGATCTTGGTGTGATGCCTGATTCTGGGATACCCATTTTCTTCAGAACATCAAGCTGGATAATGTTTACTGAGCTTCCTCCATCGATAAGGATCCTGTGGACAAAATGGTTAGAGATAAAGAGAGTAATAACTAAACTATCATGATGAGGATCCTGAATGTTAATGCGATCATCCTCATCAAACGTTATCATCTTCCCCTCTGAGACACTTGATGTTCTAATAGGTCTTTCTCCATTATCCATTTTTGACTCCTTTGCATGCCTTTTGGCCGCCGAGAAGGATGTACCACAGATGTCTGATCCTCCGGAAATAAAGTTGATCACTTGTGCATTTGCCGGAGGTGCTGGAGCCTTTTCAGGGATCCTTTCAGGATCCTGAGTCCTTTGCTTTTTTCTTCCCAACAATTCTTTTAGGTGCCCCTTGCTTAACAGATATCCAATCTCTTTTCTTAAAGCTATGCATTCTTCGGTTAGATGCCTGAAATCCTCATGGTATGCACACCATTTTGACTTGTCTTTAGTCCCGGATGGTTTATCATTCTTCCTGGGCCACCTAGCTTTTTCACCTAGATTCTGCATTGCAAGGATTAGTTCCTGATTATCAACAGAAAAACAATATTCTGAGATTGGAGGATAATCTTCATCATCCTCTTCTTGGTCAACAGCATGCACATTCTGGTTCTCATTTCTATGGTAGGATTTGAATTTGTTGTTCTTGAAGGAGGATCCTTGCTTCTCCTGTTTTGAGGATCCTACTTGTCTCTCCTGGATCCTCTTGTCATCCTCTAGCCGGATGAACCTGAGTGCCCGAGTTCTTACTTCATCTAGGTTCCTGCATGGTGCCATAACAAGATCATCATAGAATAATGAATTCTTAAGCAGTCCCATTTTGAAGGCTTCAACAGCCGTAGCCATATCCAAGTTGGGAATGTCCAAGGATTCTTTACTAAATTTAGTTATGTAATCCCTTAATGATTCATTATGACTTTGAGTTACTCTATATAAATCACTGGTTAATCTTTCAAATTTTCTACTACAAGAGAATTGGTTATTGAATAAATTAACTAAATTAGCAAATGAAGTAATAGAGTAAGGGGGAAGACTTAGCAGCCACTTAAGAGCTGATCCAGTAAGAGTGGATCCAAATCCTTTACATAGGCATGCTTCCTTCAGCTTTTCTTGGATAGGATTGATCTCCATCCTCTCCCTGTATTGTGCTATGTGCTCCTCTGGATCCGTTGTACCATCATACAGCTTCATAGTAGGGATATGGAACCTTTTGGGTACCTCTGCATCACAAATTGGTGGTGCAAAGCGAGATACCTTGTGGCTTCCATCTGCAATCTCTGGGATAGGCTTGACTACCCCTGGAACACTTGAGATCATATCTTTTAGCTTCTGTAATTCTCTGGCCATAGCATGATTGACACCTGTATCCTGCATGAATCCATGGTTAGTAGTAAGATGATTATTTAAAGTGTTACCTCCCATTGAGTTCAAGTTAGTGAATCCATATTGCTGGGATTCGGGGATAACGGAGGGACCAGTGGAAGCAATGGTCTGCATTGGAATGAAGTCCCCTTGATGGACATCTAGACTTCCTGTTTGCAAACTTTTTAGGGATCCTGGCATTTGGAAGGATCCTGGTATTTGGAAGGATCCTGGTATCTGGGATGATCCTGGAACGAAGGAGGATCCTTGAACCTGGGATGATCCTGGAACGAAGGAGGATCCTTTAACCTGGGATGATCCTGGAATAAAGTAGGATCCTTGAAACTGCTGTGCTCCCGGATAGGCTCCCGAATTCATGAAGGATCCCATATGCTGGGGATAGGATCCTGCCGGCTGAAAGTGTGAGCCTGATGCCTGAGTCATTGCTGTCGATCCGAGGTGCAATCCTCTTGATTCTCCCATAATTTGCACGTCTGGAATTCCTGATGGCTGAGAAGTAATCATTGGAGTATCAAAGCTCAAGGATTTGGGCATCAGTGGGGAATGATCCTCTGCCGTTTTCTTTTGTCTTTTGAGATCTCCAATTTCCCTGAGGATCCTTTCATTAGTTTCATCCTGCCGCTGCATACGATCCTTCATCTGCAAAATCACTAGTACTGGGAATATAAGAATTCATAGCAGAAGGAGATAGAGTTTTAGAATTAGTAGGAGTTTGTCTCTTCTCAGCATTCTTCTGGGATCCTGCCGGTGGTGGAGGCAGAATGTTCTGGGACGAGGTGACTGCAGACATTGCCGTGGACATGTTTTTCAATGATGAAGCCATGTAATTCTTTGAAATGATTTCGAACAAAAGGTTTTCTTATGAATGAAGCACCAATTGCCCCACGGTGGGCGCCAAACTGTTTTGGTCAAAAATCACACAAGGATAATGTAACCAAACTTTATGTAAACGGGGTATGATGCTTGGTTAATTATAAAAGTAAAGGATCACTTTTATGAGAAATATGCAAAGACACAATGATTTATACGAGGAAAAAGCCCTTGATCAATGTATGATCTCCGGCATAAAAAACCTCGGGTGATGGCAACTACCGATCACCAACTTCAATATAAGAAAAATATAGTTACAACTTCGGATGATAATGAGCTGAGTACAAGGATCACTATAGTTTCAAGTGTCTAAGCGTGTGAGAATTCTGTTGTGTGTTCTTCCGAATGAGGAAGAGTGTTATATATACAAGTGTAGGTGACCTATTTTAGGTAAAAAGACTAATAATCAGCTCATTACCCCTTTAGAAATAAAAGTAAATCTAGTCTAAATTATCGCCCTTAAATCATGCCAAGTTTCCATATCCTTCACAACGTCCATCTCCGATTAAGCACATGCCATAGTTGTGAAGACGTGTCCTTTAATTGTGATGCTAAGAGTGGATCCTGCTAGTCATTCCTGCAAAACAACATTAAATTCAACGAAAGCAACTGTTAGCATGAGGATCCTATGATGGTCCATGATCCTGATCCTGGGAGTCTGCTGAGGATCACTATCTGCCAAAGAAACAAGGATCACTGGTTAGGATCACATGTGAGGATCATGTATTGTAAAAATCCAGCCCTAACACTAGGGGTAGGTCGTTATTCTCAAAAGTATTAAGGACAGGATATTATTGGCCGACCATGAGAAAAGATGCCACAGAATATGCTCGAAGATGTGACGCGTGTCAAAGACATAGTAACATATTACATCAGCCTGCTGAACCGCTGTATCCTATTGTTTCCCCTTGGTCGTTCATGAAATGGGGTACGTGTTGGTGCATCCGTCTGTCGTCTACGTCTTGTATCGAGTCTTGTATAGATTGTATTAGATCAGGGCACGAGAATCGAGATAGTGAGTTTTAGAGCTGATTCCGCTTGAAATGGCATTAGGCCATGTTCAAGCGAAATCACATATATACTGATTCCGCTCGAGTTGAAGTTATTGATTTCGCTTGGATTGTAAGATGTTGATTTCGCTTGAAGTGTGTTCAAGCGAAATCACATCACCTATAAATAGGTGTCTTGGAGAGGAATCAGGTAGTCAGTTGTTCCGGTTTGCAACGAAGTGCTGCCGAAGTGTCGAATTGCTGTAAAAGTCATTCAATCAATACAATCGACAGTTTAAAGTGTATTGCTTGCTGAATTGAACTCGGTTTCTTAGTTTCCGCCTCTGAAACTGAGATAAACTCTTCTGATCGACTCGTTTGGGTCTAAAAACGATCCTACAAGTGGTATCAGAGCTCAGGAGGAAGAGTTCACACCAATTCAGCTGCGAATTCTGTTTTTCTACACCTTCTTTTCAAATTGAACATATTTTCACGGTCAAAACTTTCTGAGTTTTACACAACAAGCTCGGAATTGCAATTTTTCAAAGCCTTAAAAGTTTCAGCATTTAAATCGATCTAAAACTTGAGTTTTTAGTAATTCCGCTTGAAAATCAGCGATTGAATGATGACATCACAGTGATTCCGCTTGAAGTTCTAGTTGATTTCACTTGAATCTCGTTATTCCGCTTGAGTTTTAAGGTTGATTTTGCTTGAAACGAGATTCCGCTTGAAAGTATAGTGTTGATTCCGCTCCAAGTTGTTGTGTGATTCCGCTTCAAAATTAATTGGTGATCTCGCTTGAAAATACATTTTTGATTTCGCTCGAACTGAGATTCCGCTTGAATCATCTTTTGTGATTCCGCTTCAAAAGGTTGATTCCGCTTAAATTGTGATCTCGCTTGAACTGATATTTCGCTTGAAAGGACAGTTTTGACAAATTCTTGAAATCTGAATCATGGACGTCGAATTTTATAACGCATTCGCTACTCCGGTTACCCCGATAACTATTGCACAGAACACGATGCTAGAAAACGAAACAGGGACTATGCAAAAACTGCCTAAGCTCATGAACATTGAGGAGTATAAAGGTTGGGAAGGACGGTTTGAGAACTGGGTACAAGCAAACTATTTAGATGCTTGGGAATGTGTTGAGACGAAGTATGTAAGACCGATGAATGACGATGAAGAAGTGATTGCTATCAAGGATATGAGTGCAGATGATACAAGAAAATACAAAACTGAGAAAATAATGCTAAGTCTACTACAACAAGCTGTGAAAGAAGACATCATGGTCTTATTGCAACATAACGGAAGTTCTTATTCAATCTGGAAAGCATTAAGATCAAAGTTTGTTGGTAGTCAGGAAATGATCAAGAACAAGAAATCACTTCTAAAGAAAGAGTTTGACTTGTTTCGTGGTTTGAAGAATGAGAGCACAAAGCAGATTATCGAAAGATACTGCAATCTGTTGGTGAACATGAGGAGGGTAAGCATCAACAAAGATAATGAGGAGTTGATCGAGAAACTGGCTGATGCTTTACCACACGGAACATGGGGTACATATTTGATGATGCTAAGAAACAAGAAAGGATTTAACACGCTAACGTTGAGTAAATTCATTGAGAAGTTGGAAGCTCAAGAGATGGAGCAACGAAAGATTGTTCGAATGAAAGATTTCGATGGTGAACAGGATATCGGGTTGTATTACAAAACAGGGTTGAATGAGAAAACCACCAATTTTTCTCCAAAAGTTGAAACTGCATTCAACACAAAGAACTCATCTGGTAGTTCATCAAAAGAATCAAACAGCAACACGAGTTTCTCATCATTTCCATCATTTGATCCGAATGTTTCAACAACAAGAAATGGCAAAAAGCTTCAATGCAATATTGTGTTGAATATTGAAAATGATCAGGAATATTCTGAAGAGTTAGCTAAAAGCCATATGTCTTTGTTGGGAACTGTTCTTGAATCTTATGGTAGTTTTGTTGCAGGTCGGATCGGGAATCCAATGCTGACTAAGGAGGATTACGATCAGATCGATGCTGAAGAGATGGAGTTGATGGACATAAAATGGTGCTTGGCTAGCGTATTGAGGAGAGATGAGAAATTCAAGCAAATCACTGGAAGAGATGATCTTCATGAAGCTAATATTTCTACTTTGGGTTTTGACAAATCTAAAGTCACTTGTTTTCGTTGCAGGGAAAAAGGACACTTCAAAAGAGAGTGCAAGAATCGCGAAGCAGGTGGAGCTCAAAATCCATTCAACAACAACAATGATTATTACAGAAAAGCCATTTACCATCAAGTCACTCAACAACCACCTCAACAACATCAACATCAAGCACAAACTGCACATAGAAGGAATGTGATTGAAGATTCTTCAAAAAGAGCTTGTGTGGTTAATCAAGAAGAGAATAAGCCATCAACAGGGTTCAATTGGGATAAATATATTCCATCTGATGCTAAAGCATGTGTGATTGATCAGGATGACGAAAAGTTACCTGAAGGGTTTAGCTGGGAGAATTTCACTTGGGATGATTATATTCCTAACCAAGCTCCTGTTCACACAGCTTTTGTTGCTCGTATTGAAGAAGATAGTGATGAAGATTGTACTGAGTATTATGCAAAACAAATGGCACAACATCTGAAGATGATGGCAGAAAGTGACAGCAAAGATGAGAAAGCCAAGAAGAAAAAGAAAAAGGTTAAGACACCGGTGAGCAGTGATGATGAAACTCCGGTGGTTAAAAGAAAAGTGAAAGAAGTTCCAAAGTTCAAAGTAGATGAAAAAGTTGATGCTAGTGAAATGAAAGTGAACTGTGAAACTTGTGTGATCAAGAAAAAGAAAAATAGTGAATTGCTTAACAACATGAACAGATTGAAGGAGTCGTATGATGTGCTAAACAAAGCAATGAACATGTACAATGACACAAGTGAAGAGCAGTCAATAGCAATGAAGACACTTCAGGGAGCTTTCATGACTAAACAAAAAGTTGTGAACAACTACATCGAGAAGTGTGCTGCTCTTGAACAGAAACTAGAGTTACAAAGAATTGAAACTGAAAGAGTAAATCGTTTGTTGAAAAGTTACTCATGTACTTCTTATGTCATTGACAGGATTTATCCAACTGTTGAAGGCATGAAGGCATTTGAAAATGATGAAGTAACTGAAGAACAGACAGTTTCTGATGAAAAGACTCCAAAGAAGAACAATGACACAAAGAAAAAGACTGACAAGAAAAATTCTGGTAAGAGACAAGGTGTCAGTTACAACAAGTGTCCACCCCCGCTAGAAATGGATTTTTACCCAGAAATCCAAATTCTGAAAGAGTCAAAAAGGCAACAAACTTGCAATGGGAGTCGGAGTTTACAGTCAATTTGCCAGAAAATATTGATGTCACGTTTACATCGTCTGACACTGATCAACAATCTCAATTGATGAAGAAAGTGGTGGATCATGTGTTAGATAACGATGAAACTGAGGAGTCAAAGTCGGAGTCAATGTCGGAGTCAAAGTCTGAGTCCAGCATTCCGGATCAAAATGAAAAACAGGGCAAAATAGTTTATGATAAAGAATTCCTGTTATCAAAATCTAATTTGAATGATGAAACATTTAAAGTGGCATATACTTTGAATGATTCGGACATATTATATTCTGATGAGGAATTTCCAATAAGAGGTGTCAAAACTGAGATGATAAAAAAGGTTTTCAAACTTACAGAAATTAACATTTTTGAAATAAAAGATTTAAATCTTACTGATAAACCTAAAAAATACACCTCAAGAGTTAAGCAAAGAGAAAACAAGAAAAAAGGTTATGGTTCTGGTTCTGGTTTTCAAAAGAAACCTAACCATGGCAATTTCAAAAAGAAAGGTCTTGGTTTTACTCCAACAGAAAAATGAGAAATATGTTCGTGATTTTAAATCAAAAATGACATTTGTTTCAGGTACATCATCAGAAGAAGAAGAAGAAAAGAAAGCATTTTGGAGACAGACAAACAGAGAGTTCCTTGCAAAGAAGCAAGAAGAAATGAAGAATGCTAATCAGAGAAAGAAAACTCGAACCTGTTTCAAATGTGGTAGAATTGGACATTTTGCGATGAACTGTTCGCAAGCAATTCAAACCAAACAGGGAGTTTCCAAACTCAAAGAGAAAGTGGTTGAGTTTGAATCGCCAATTGACCGAACCAAATTATTCAAAAACTCAAAATTTGAAATTGGTGAATGTTCAAACAAGTTTTACAAGAAGAGAGCTAAATCTGACAACCAGAAATGGGTTGTTAAGAAGTCTGGGAATAGCTCTAGCGATGATTCTGATAAGTCAAAATCAGAGGAGCTATCTTCTGGCGATGGATTTGATTCCACAAAATCAGAGGAGCCACAGGTTGAGAAAGATGGTGAAAAATCAGTTCTGACTGTGGATGATGCAAATTTTCCACCACTTCGGACTGAAAATTTTAAAAAGAAACTTGGTAAAGTTGAGATATCAAACCAATTTTATAATGATAAAAAGGTTTTTGATGTTGAAAAAGCCTTTAACCCCACAGTGAAACACATTTTTGGTAATGATTGATCGAAAAGTCAAAGGGGTTAAAGAATTCTATGAGAAGAAGAGGAAAGGTAAGAAACCGAGTGTTGATGACTCGGTAACACCCAGGGCTGGTCAGGCTTGGGTGGGTATTTTCTTTAAATAGAAAAACCTGACTTGCCGGAGTTCCCAGGTTGGTAAGAGTGGAACATGAATCGGCATCATTCTTTGTATTTGATTGTGTTTTTCGTACAAGTGGTAAATTAGGGACATTAATTTGTACTTGATTTTCTACAAGTGATTGAAGACAATGTGATGAACCACATCCCCGTCCCTACAATTGGTAAAATCAACTAAACTTATTTTCCGGAAAAACCATTTTGATTAAAACAAACTTAAATGTTTTGAAATCATAATGGGAAAATAGTTTGTTGAAAGGGGGAGTTCTAATTGTTTATGCCAAGTGAATGGCGATTTGAGGCGATTTGATATCGGTTGTCAATTTTCTGTACAGTTTGTTTTCAAATTTCTTTAAATGTGTTTGCATTTTAAGGGGAGTAAAAATTTCAGAAAATTCAAAAACATTAGAAATTTTGAAAAATACAAAAACATGATAAAACGAAAAATGAGTTTTGTTGTAGAAAAGAGGAAATGATAGTACATTAGTGGACTCTCACAACATGCTAAAGAAATGTAAAGTAAAAAATGTGATAAACAATCTTACTGCGGATGTGTCAGTAGGTTTTTGCACATTTAGTAAATTGTAACGAGATATAAACCTAAATTTCAAACTTGCTTATATCGTGGGTAACATTTTCTTGGATATATGGGTAACCCCTGAAATCTTGATTGAAAGGTCCCTCTTTCTGAGATACTAGGTCTTTATACTCAGTGATATCTGGGGTATTATCCCGGGACTTCTGCTGAATGGAAATTCTGACCTAGTCCCCGTATAATACTTTGCAAAATGCTTGAAATACAGCGCAGCCCTCAGCAAAAATGATTAAACAATATAATTGATAATCATTGCTGTTGAAGAAAATATCCTCTAAAGGGGACACACCAAAAGTTGAAGCCGTCATCTCTCTGCGTATACGGAAGTATCGACCTAAGCTCTCACGGCCCTCGCATCTACCCCTTTACAGATATCATCTGTGGTATACTCACCTGTAAAACTGAATATTGGGATCTGGATACGGGAGTATATTCAAGTAGTGGGAAACGCGAATAAGTTTAAGTGCTTAAAACATTAATCTCGTATCTCGAAACAGTTGAACATTATGTGAAAATTTAAGTGGACCAGTATACTGACAATCTAGGTGAATTGTTTAGAACTTAAATGAAATGAAGCTTAACGGTGTTAGTGATTTGTCTCAGAATCTGATATGATCCTCTTACACAAACTCACAAAAATATTGTTTGTAAATATTTATTTACTGCATTCCTTATTTTCAAAAATCCCAAAAAGATTTTAGTATGTTTTAGCATAAATTTTGAAAAATTCAAAACGATTTTCGGCAACTGGTGTTGAAAAGCTGATTTTCAAAATTTCAAGTGCTAAAAAGGATAATAGTTGGTTTAGGAGAGTGTGTTTGAGAGTTTAAATCTTTCATGTGGTCATCAGAAATTTTTGTAGAGAAAATGTTTTTGCAAGTGGTAAAAACTATATTCCTGCAAGTGGCTCATCACAGACTAAATGTTAGATCATTTTTTTGATTTCTACAAGTAGTGTCTGAGTGAGTTAAAGGTTTATATTAGAAAATTTATGTTTGAGGTGGAGATTGTGCAGATAACCTGAGCTGGAGGAGAGCCAGGTCACGATCTTGGAATGGGTTCTGAACTAATGAGATTAAAGATTCAACATTTGAGGGGGAGTGTATGTTGGTGCTGATGAATAGAGAAAACGTCAACATCTGAGGGAAGATTGAAAGAGAAGAGAAGATAGAGATTGAGGATGCTTACAACGTCAGATACATCAAAGAAAGAAGCCCAAAGGCTGATAAAGACTGAAGATGCGAAGATTCGACACTGAAGACTCCGTCAACATCCGAGGGGGAGTTTGTTGGTGCATCCGTCTGTCGTCTACGTCTTGTATCGAGTCTTGTATAGATTGTATTAGATCAAGGCACGAGAATCGAGATAGTGAGTTTTAGAGCTGATTCCGCTTGAAATGGCATTAGGCCATGTTCAAGCGAAATCACATATATACTGATTCCGCTCGAGTTGTAGTTATTGATTTCGCTTGGATTGTAAGATGTTGATTTCGCTTGAAGTGTGTTCAAGCGAAATCACATCACCTATAAATAGGTGTCTTGGGGCGGAATCAGGTAATCAGTTGTTCCGGTTTGCAACAAAGTGCTGCCGAAGTGTCGAATTGCTATAAAAGTCATTCAATCAATACAATCGACAGTTTAAAGTGTATTGCTTGCTGAATTGAACTCAGTTTCTTAGTTTCCGCCTCTGAAACTGAGATAAACTCTTCTGATCGACTTGTTCGAGTCTGAAAACGATCCTACAGTATGGATATAGTAGGAAAGCTTCCAAAGGCTCCAGGAGGAAAGGTTTTCATGTTGGCAATGACGGATTATTTCTCCAAGTGGGTTGAAGCAGAAGCATTTGTTCAGGTTAGAGATCAAGAAGTGGTATCCTTCATAAAAAGGAATATCCTGACTAGGTTTGGAGTACCAGCTGAGATAATTTGTGACAATGGATCTCAATTTATAAGTAAAAGGACTACTGACTTTTGCAAGAGTTGGGGAATTAAAATGATCACGTCTACTCCGGTGCATCCTCAAGCAAATGGACAAGCAGAATCCTCGAACAAGATAATTATCAACAACCTAAAAAAGAGACTAGGGGCTAAGAAAGGAAGATGGGCAGAAGAGCTACCCTTTGTTTTGTGGGCTGGTAGGACAACGATGAAGAGTGCAACTGGCCAAACCCCGTTTTCTTTGGTGTTTGGAGCAGAAGCGTTGATCCCGACAGAAATGGTGATACCTACAGCGAGATCCAACCTCGGGGATCCTGAGCAGAATCCTGAAATCCTGTGCCAGGAACTGGATACTATTGATGAGACAAGAGACGCAGCAAGGCTAAGGATGGCAGCATATCAACAGAGGGTATCTAAAGCATATAACAAGAATATAAGGACTAGGAGATTTCAAGTTGGTGATTGGGTATTAAGAAAGGTTTTTCAGAATACTACTAATCCTGCCGATGGAAAGTTGGCTCCGAAATGGGAAGGACCATATGAGGTTGAATCAGAATCAGGAAAAGGAGCATACCGACTCAAGAATATGGAGGGGGATATGCTACCGAGATCCTGGAATGCTATACATCTAAAGCTCTATTTTAAGTGAGTATGGAATTCAAATTCTGACTCAGGGTGGTATGGATTCTAACTCTTTTAATTAAACTTTGATATTATTTACTATTTTAAATCATTACTGACTTAAGCATCGGAGGGGTGTTAGCCAAGCTAACACCCACCTTAGCTTACAGTGGTTTTGCAGAATACGCTTCGGGATATAGCATCAGGATACACACTTAGGATACTTCGAAAGATTAGAGGATTGGCCCCCTCTCTGACGTCTAAGGGATCCTGATCCCTTCACAGGTTTAAAGGTATTCACCTTTCTTCCGAATTGGGTTTGAACACCCCGCCTGGAGCGCAAGTTATTCGAGAATAGTTCAAGGTGGCGGGACCAGTTCATGTAAAAGTGGCTGACAATTTCGTTACTATTGGCTATATCCTGAATCCTAAAGGTATATGAGGATTGATCACCCTCTCTTACGAAAGGGTATTTTCATACTCTCTAAGGTTTAAAGGTTTTCACCTTTCTAAGTCTTGGAGTTTATACATTCCCGCCTGTAGCGCATGAAAATTTGGGATTTTCTCCAGGATACTAAGGATTTATCTCCAGTATATTTTTGGGTTTTACCCCTATAACACAAGAATTGTCTATACAGTTGGAACTAATGTTCAATAATTTTCTAAGTATTCGAAAACATCATGCACAGGGGACATTCCTTCTAAAGCAATTGTGTGAAGTTCAAAAGATCAAAATTGGGCTAAGTGTCTCGGAATGGGGACATCTTGGTAGGAGAAGTTGCAAAAAGGGGTTGGTGTTTAATGCTAAGGTTACACTGAATTCCGTGTGTGATCTTTCCTTTCTGAATCTTACATGAATTATTTAACTCTGATTAACGGCATATCTTTAGGATATGCCTTCAGAATGTTTTTTTGGATATGTTTCGGGATATCTGATTGAAATATTGGGGAAGTAATACTTGGTTGAAAATAAAACTCTGGTTAAACAAATGTTATCAAAAAAGGTTTTAGAAAATGGACTATCTTTTATCTAAAATTGATTGAATTTTTAGAAATTCTATAAAAATTTCCACAATGTATCACTGAGTATATTGATCAGGATATTTTGCAAAATGCATAACAGAAATTAGGAGGCAATAACAAGTAAGTCAAGAGGTAGTTATATTAACAAGTCAAAAGTTGTGCTTTTGGTTTCACCTCAAACCGAGGCCCATCCGCCAAAAGCACGATTAGTTTCAACCATATTTGCGCAACGGTTGAAGGTTTCATCTCAAAATGAGACCCATCCGCCTCCAACCGTTGCATCATCCAAAATATCTTACACTAACCGATGACCAAGGGCTTCATCCTGAAACACAGGACCCATCCACCTTTGGTCATCATATTGTTCTAGTGCAGAAAATATAAATTGTTCAACGACAGGAAAAGTAAATTGTTTGTACAAACCACAACCATGAAATTTAAAAAAGTGGGCTCTGGCCTTGGCACGTATATCCATCATCGCCCACTTCACCGCCTAAGGGGCAGCACCTTCTTGATCAGCAACCTCTTTCCCAGCATCTGCACCAGCATCACCCTCAGGATTCTTCTCTGCATCATCACCAGCATTGGCCACTTCCTCTGCCGCCTTAGAAGGCTCTTCGCCAGCATGCTTTGCGGGATGAGCAACGGGATGGCCTCCAAGATCCTGTAATTTCGCTTCCCAAGCCTTGACATTCCAGGAGAGGCATTCGAAGCCCAAGGCTTTGGCCTCATAAGCCATCCTTAACCTGGCTTGGAGAAGGGAAATAACAACGGATGCTTTGAGACTGTCCCGATAGGAACTCATATCCTGCTGGTATTGAAGAAGGGCGGCATCTAGTTTGGCTTGAGCGTCCTCATTGGCTTTGTGAACGGCAGCTTGGTGCTCCTGGGTCATGGCCTTGAATTTATCTTCATAATGTTGGGACTTGGCGGCCGCAATCGCTCCTTGATCAGCTATACTGGCTTCAGCTTTTTCGAGATTGATCTCCAGCATCTTATTAAGCCCGCAGGCGTCTTCATACAAGTGCATGAGACGTTCCAAGCCCTGCAGTTAAAGACACAGGTATCAATATGAAATGAGCAGGATAATGGTTAACATGCATGTTCAGGATATCGGAAGGGAATTTTTACCTGCTTGAGGAATGAAGTGGCTTCACTAAATCCATGGTTCTCGAGAGAGAATGTCTCGGAGGCAGATGGAGAATCCATTTCTTTTCTCTTCCGGGAGCTAGACGCTCGGGTCCTGGACGCCGGAGGAGCTTTAGGAGCAGTGGTGATCTTTGAAGTGGTAGGCTTTGGTGTGGCAGACGACTTCGGCTTAGGTTCTTGCTTGACAGGTACAAGGCTGGAGTAACTATCCAACTCGTCAAGTTGGAAGCCTTCGAGGTTGACAACTGGTACTACACAAGGGAAGATATTTTTAAACTCATTATAAATAAAGATAATTACTGAGAATATGCTTACCAGACATCTCTGAACTTGACTTTTGGCTTGAATCTGTAAGAGACAGGGAGAAGGTTCTTTCACTAGCAGGAAGTCGGTAGATTTCTTTGATCCTGGACTCGGGTTCCGCACTTGGGGGTGCTAAATCTCTAAAGTTCGCTGCACAAAAACATCAGGATATAAGTTTGGGATATAGTTTAAGGATACATTTGGGGATATTCCTAAAACCCTAGATCCTACCCTTAGTTAACCATCTAACCGGCAGATCGAAACCCTTGTCGATAGAGTCTCTTTTCACGAAAAAGAACTTTCGCCGCCATTGGTCTTCGTTCTTGGTGGCCTTAAGGACTAAAGGGCTCTTGGAGGTGGAGAACAAAAGAAAACGGCTATCACCATGGGACCTCAACCGGTATGCTATGGGAAGGTCTTCAGTACACAGGTCAGGGCAATGGCGAGATTTGATTTGATCTAGCACCATCAAAACTCGCCAGACCATTGGCATAGTTTGGGCATAACTAAGGCCAGTGAGGTCGAAGAAACGAGAGACGAAGGGTGGAAATGGATACCCGAGTCCCAAAGAAAAGGGGTAGGCGAAAAAGCAGACCCACTCGTCTGATGACACGTCTGATCGGACCTCCCGATCAAAAGGGCGGATGACTGTTCCGGTGGGGAAGGCGCCAGAATCCTTCAGGGCAGCGATATCGGCATTGTTGAAGCAACAGATTTCTTTTTCTGGTTCTCGTATGAGGTTTTGACTCACGAGGGTTGGGACCGGTTCATCCGAACGAAATCTTTTCCGTGATGCCATGAGGGGTATCAAGAAAATAATAAGAAATTCAAAGAAAAACAAAGGACGAAAGAAAGGATGAGTACCTGGAAATTGCTTGAAGAGTAATGATAATAACGTGAGATATCTCAGCTAATTATAGGCTGGATATAGGGAGATGAAGAGTAAAAGTAGCATGGGAAGTTGCATAATGTCATCTCAAACGTCGCTTCGTTTTAATTGCCTCGATCTGCGAGATAGAATTTTTAAAATATATCCGTTGGATTGGTATACCAACAGATATATTTGGGGACAATTGTTGTGGGCCATTTTCTGAGCGTATATATCCTGACTAATATCTTGCTTTTGACTGTTTGCTTGTGATCAGGATACTGGATCAGGATATTGGTAACATCTTGGGCGATATCCTGGTGTTAACTAAATAATCCACGTGCAGGTAAGAAGCTGTAGGTCACTAACGGTCAGATGGACTTCTTCTCCTAGAGACTCGGACAAATCAGTTATTTGAGAGACGTTGGACCCGAAAGACCAGGTCTACAACGTTCAAGTGGGGAATATCCGCCGGATCCCGGTTTAATAGGATAGTTGGTTATATTTCTTTTACTATAAATAGATGGGGCGGATCAGATTAAGGCACGCAACTTTACACTCACACTCTTTCGCACACTTTAGCTCTCTAGCTTCTAGCAAACACTGTACACAAACACTTGTACTCGAATTACATTGTAACACCTAGTTGATCCGCATTACATCCTGCACTGTATCCTGACATTTGAAGTAATAGAAGAACAAGGCAGCTGCGATTGTCAGCTCCCGAGGTTTTGTGCCGGCGATCTAGATTGATCAAGGGCTTTCCTCATACATCACGTGTCAACCTTTACTTTTTTGCTCATTGTTTGATTACAGATACAGCTCTATATCCTGAGCCGTATCCTGAAACTGTTTTTTGCAATCAATTTGATTAACATTTTTTCGACACTCATTTCTAGCATACTACCTCACTTAACTAATTTGATCACTTAATTGCTTCGGTAATTTTTTACCAAAACAATATATATATATATATATATATATATATATATATATAGGGGACCGCTAAAATGAAAACCACCTCCAGTTGTAAGAACCATGAGAACTTTTTGATCCGGGGCGAGTTGGACCAAAATTTTTTTTTTTTGTAAACGTAGATGCGTGTATTATAAACACATTTGTAAAAAAAATTCAAAAAAAAAAATTGTCGTGTGTGTAGTTTTGAGCACCACAAGTTTGTGTTTACGGGTACCGTAAATTTTAACGGTACCCGTAAACACAAACTTGTGGTGCTCAAAACTACACATACGACATTTTTTTTGAAACTTTTTTTACAAATGTGTTTATAATACACGCATCTACATTTATGAAAAAAATTTTTGGTCCAACTCGCCCCGTACGGTGTAGTTCTCATGGTTCTTACAACTGGAGGTGGTTTTCATTTTAGCGGTTCCATATATATATATATATGTGTGTGTGTGTGTGTGTGTGTGTGTATTAACGATGATGCTAACCAGGTTGCTTTTGAGAATGAAATGAAATGTAGGTCCATTATTGTTGACTCATTGAAGGTTAGACACCGAGATGAAATGATTGAACTCAGAAAGATAACCAAATGGAATGTATATGAGAATAGAACGCCACGTGATCCTATAACTATGAATCTTAGATTATATATAATGTCACCAAGTACTAATGATGTGAATGTATTTGGTGACTGCAGGTTGTACAAAATTATATATCATATTCATGAAGTGTAAGCGGTTGAAGATCGAGTCATATCGTAGATTGTATGGGAATATGTGGGTATGTAATTTAGTAAACGTAGGTCATGTTTTATTTCTTAAATGAGAACGAAGAATGTGTTCATTGTAAAGAGTCTTTTTAAAATGGACATTCAAGTATGTCAGAGCGTTTATAACGAAAAAAAATTTAAGATTCGTATTTTTTCGCTGCCTCTTTTTGGGTAAAACATGCAAGGGTCTTACACGAAACTAGGTGATGATTTGTGTTTAATGCATGCAACCAATAATATATAACAAAACAAAAAGTGAATTAGAAAAGAAGTTTTGCATTAGATTCTTGTAGTTTAAGTTTCACCATTTATGTGCAACAAACAATATTCTTCCCTAACAGTCACTTTTTGTCTTTTGTTATACCTACTTAGGTACTTATTTGCTAACTTTTAATACAATTATATTGTTATAGGTTGATTGGTTGGTTTTTGGACTTTATAAAATATGACCAACTATTATTTCAACATAGAAAAAACTATGTTATTTGTCTTTTGTTATACCTACCTACTTAGATACTTATTCGCTAACTTTTAATAATATTATATTGTTATAGGTTGGTTTTTGGGCTTTATAAAATATGACCAACTATTGTTTCAACATAGAAAAAACTATGTTATGTAATGAAACATATGTCATACTCTCATACATTCAACCAAATATATACTCTGGAAAAAAATAACCAAATTGAAGGATTATAAATGATTCTTCCATTCTACTTCACAAAATAAACTAATTTATTTCACTCCGTTAATCCCCAAACATTACAAAAGTTAAAATTAGTTTATAAGAAAGGGTACGACCTCTTATCAAACTAATATATTTCACTCCGTTTACATAGAACAAAGGTCAAAGTTCTTTAAAGGAATCCTTTGATCTATGAAAGTCCTTTTACTATGACGATTAACATTTTATACATGTTTTTTTCTAAATGAGTGTCTATTCACTTGGTATGCATAAGAAGTTTATCCCCGAAAACATGTACATTCGCTTCTTACGTATAAAGAGAAGAACACCGTTATGACATTGTGATTATGAATGTGGTACTTTGGCTCTACTGTTATTTGTGTGGTAGTTAAGTAACACAAGCTAATATCATTTTTTCTAACGACAAATGATCTTCTTACTCTACTTTACCCCAATTATCATAAACTACCCTTTTGCTGATGTTTGAACCTGTGACATCCCCTCCAAGAAACATGTGCTATATCAACTATCAAAAGAATCTCATGTATAGTTATCAATAAAATTTATCTTTCCATCCTCTTTACTTTATTCATTTTTAATGTCCTCAATATGTTCGCCATTATATTCCATTTTAAGCATAACAATATGTATGAATGTGTGCACACCCTACATATTTCTTTATTATTCTTTACAAGTAGCTTGTATATACGATTATACTTAATGCAACTAACATAAGATACAATCCAATCACACATCTTTAGACAAAAACACATGATTTGATATACTCAGTGTTTAACATGATCAAGCTCTTCCAATATAAAAGAAGCATTTTATTAATTACCATCCAACATTAAGGGGTGTTTATTATTTATAAAAAGCTCTTCTTGACCTTTTATGTTTGCCCTATGCAGACCACGCGTAGACGTTTGAGTTTGCAGTGTGTTTGTTTTCTCAAAGTGATTGACCCACATCTTCTTACCTCTTCTCCATTCTTTCTTCTTGCTAGATACCACAAACACAAAAAACCCTAGCTCCTTCTCCACCTCCTCCCTTCTCCATCTCCTCCACCCCAGCCATCGCAGCCGCCGCTCCCCCTCCTCCCTCCACGCCACCGCCGCCCCTCCTCCTACCCCGCCGCCGCTGCTCCTCATCTTCCTCCTCCTACCCCGCCGTCGCTGCTCCTCTGTTGGGATTGAACCCTACCAGAGGACCAGATAATGTAAAGCCAAAACCGGATCACATCAGTGGACTAACAATAAGCAGCAGTTTACACTTTGCTTTTCCCTTGACAGTGGTAATCTAACAGCTGATGGATCTTAAGTACTACTCTCTAGAACAACTGATGGACCAAACACTGATGATACACTAAAGACTGCTGAAGACAAACACTGTTGCTCTATCTACCGCTGTTTCCTAAGTACTGCTGCAACACAAGCACTGCCCACTCAAAGACTGATCACCTTTGAAGAAAGCACTGAAGTTCAACATCTGTGCTCAGGCTACAACAGTGGAACGTGAAGCAGTTGTTATCTCTTATTGTACTGATAATCAGATGTTGCATATCAGTAGTTTGTTTAGAACAGTGTATATAGGTTGTTAGGTTGTTAGGTTGTTAGATGTCACTATCATGGTGACGTCAGCTGAGATGCTTCAGTGGTTTGGACTGCCTATAAATGGAGCAGTACCCTGTACTGTTCCATTTGATTGACTGAGTAGATTCTTCTTCTCCAGTCCAATCCTTTCATCTTGTGCAACCAACCTTGGAGTATCAGGCTGAGGGGGAGCTTAGTATAGTAAGCATGCTTGTAATCATTTGCTTTGTAATTCAATCATTTAACTTAATGAGAAGCAATTGTTTATCATACTATTCTTTTCTTTGGATTGTGTTTACAAAGTTTGTATTCATTTTCGCTGCACTTTTCACTATTTAATATTCTTTGAATGATCAATTTATGCAAACAAACACAATCATGAGAGCCTCCGATCCTAACATCCTCCTCCTTTAGCCAAGAGT
This sequence comes from Helianthus annuus, assembly GCF_002127325.2. NCBI lineage: Eukaryota > Viridiplantae > Streptophyta > Magnoliopsida > Asterales > Asteraceae > Helianthus > Helianthus annuus. The sequence continues at coordinate 149,146,689 of NC_035440.2, forward strand.
CCACGGTTGTTCCGGGCTTTGCCGAGTGCCATTACGACAATTCCCTTCCCCTTTCTTTTTCTATGATGTTTTTCTTTTTCTTTCTGGCTTTACACATGTTAAAATAAGATCAAAGGGAACACTGAATTCTTTTATGGGAAAAATGGGAATCACAAAATATGATCACTGATTTTTTTTATTTAACCTTTTCTATGAACGACTACTAATATTGAAAATAAAGTCAACCAGAAGCTGAGCAATTATAAGAGAAATAGAATTAAAAAAAAAAACGAAGAAGAATATACATAGATCAACTGGAAAGTAGACAAAAGTACAATACCACTAGAAAAAATTGGTTGTTAAATACTGATTGTAATTGTTGCTTTTGATTATGTTAATTTTGGTGTTTAAATTCCGTTTTTTGTTGTTTAATGTTAGTTCATAAGTTAATTGTTTATTTTTTTGTTTAATGTTAGTTATAAGTTAATTATCAATGTTGATATTCTGATTTTGCTTATGATTATGTTAATTTTTTGTGTTTGTTATGGAATATAAATGGTTCATCTTGATAAATTGTTTGATTAGAGTTTTTGTTTGTTTGATTGCGGAAGTTAAAAAACAAACAGTCTTTTTCTTGCAGACTACAAATGTTTGGTCCACCTCTTGTGCCATAGATATGATCCGTAGACTACAAACATTTTACATCTAAAAAACACAAACAACACCTAAATCATGTAAAACCACTTTATCACCCTTAAGAGTGAAAAGTAATCAATACATTCACATCATCTTTCCACCACAAAATCTTTGCATATCCTCCATTGGTAGAAAAAAACTTAATACCATTAAAAAAAAACTTATAATCATATTTTGTGAAGTTAATACACATTTAATTACCAGGCTGTAAATACAAAATCAAAATCAAAATGCCATTTTTTTATCACTATAATATAATGATATTAATATTATTACCATGTCGTACAAAGTTTCAACCCCATTTCTCTACACTTCATAAGTCGCGTTGGGGTTGAAAACTTGAAATACATCTCTTCTTGCTTATGAACATCGAGCACAAATCTGACTAATTCAAGGTACAATTACTGCAATCTGTCATTAGGTTTCGGTTAATTGATGCTAAAATTCAATCGAATTGATCTCTAACGATGCAATTGCGGTTTCGTATGATCGGAATTGGTTGTTTCATCGAGCACAAATCTTGCTAGATACCACAAACACAAAAAACCCTAGCTCCTTCTCCACCTCCTCCCTTCTCCATCTCCTCCACCCCAGCCATCGCAGCCGCCGCTCCCCCTCCTCCCTCCACGCCACCGCCGCCCCTCCTCCTACCCCGCCGCCGCTGCTCCTCATCTTCCTCCTCCTACCCCGCCGTCGCTGCTCCTCTGTTGGGATTGAACCCTACCAGAGGACCAGATAATGTAAAGCCAAAACCGGATCACATCAGTGGACTAACAATAAGCAGCAGTTTACACTTTGCTTTTCCCTTGACAGTGGTAATCTAACAGCTGATGGATCTTAAGTACTACTCTCTAGAACAACTGATGGACCAAACACTGATGATACACTAAAGACTGCTGAAGACAAACACTGTTGCTCTATCTACCGCTGTTTCCTAAGTACTGCTGCAACACAAGCACTGCCCACTCAAAGACTGATCACCTTTGAAGAAAGCACTGAAGTTCAACATCTGTGCTCAGGCTACAACAGTGGAACGTGAAGCAATTGTTATCTCTTATTGTACTGATAATCAGATGTTGCATATCAGTAGTTTGTTTAGAACAGTGTATATAGGTTGTTAGGTTGTTAGATGTCACTATCATGGTGACGTCAGCTGAGATGCTTCAGTGGTTTGGACTACCTATAAATGGAGCAATACCCTGTACTGTTCCATTTGATTGACTGAGTAGATTCTTCTTCTCCAGTCCAATCCTTTCATCTTGTGCAACCAACCTTGGAGTATCAGGCTGAGGGGGAGCTTAGTATAGTAAGCATGCTTGTAATCATTTGCTTTGTAATTCAATCATTTGACTTAATGAGAAGCAATTGTTTATCATACTATTCTCTTCTTTGGATTGTGTTTACAAAGTTTGTATTCATTTCCGTTGCACTTTTCACTGTTTAATATTCTCTGAATGATCAATTTATGCAAACAAACACAATCATGAGAGCCTCCGATCCTAACAATTGGTATCAGAGCTTGGACAGTCAAATTCGATCTAACAATCAATTTGACATAACAGTTCAGCTCACAATTCATTGATACTAAGGTTGGTCGTATTTTAGTTGAAAAACAGAGTAACGAGAAATCATGTTCAAAATGATGACTCAAAAGCTCTGTAAAACAACCAAGATGTCATAAGATTCACAAATCTCATACAACTGGTGATGTCATGCACAAATCACTCATAGTTTCCAGATCTGGAAACTTATCTGGTAACCATGGTATGTTTATCTTCATTCAAAATTGATTTCAACTGTTGTTATGAAATTTGTGATGTTTTCATATCTTACACTAAAGTATGAACCTCAGATCAGCAAAACCTATACTCATCCAAACACTAGTGTTCTGCTGACATAGAAAGAGGGAAATAAAGCTTTAGTCAAAATTCTTATGTGCTCAAAGGCAGGTTGAGAATCCTCAAAAGGACCAAATCAACTTTGTCAAAACACATTGAGAAAATAAGGTGTCAAAACAGTCCAAATCATACGTAATGTGAGATCTGGTAATAAAACATGCACAAATGTGGCCAGATCTCTCAAAACATTACTTCAAAATGATTCTGGACTAAACTTCTTCAAAATAACATCTCCCAGTGAGTATTTCTGTACTTGTGAATGGGAAGGGTAAAAAGGGAAAAAGAAAATGAACAAATCTCAAAGTGTGTTTATCTCAAAACTTTTGAAATCAAAAGAAAAGAGTATAAGCATAAAACACTCTTGAGGTTAAAGTTGGGTAAAACAATGGAATCATGCAACTGTGTGCATTCATCAACACAGAAATTGTTAGGTAACAATGACATCCCCAGTGATTGACCTTAAAAGAAGAATTTGCAATCAATTAACAAGAAAATGACCCCAAACAATGGTCAAAATAACTTGGGAATGATATGATCATGAACTTATTTGAAAAGCTGTCAGATCCTTTTGATGATTTTCAAAACATCCTTTAATTTTTTTAGGTGTTTTTCTCTTAATAAAACCAGATATATATATCAGTTTTTATAAAATATATTTTGTACTTTTACTCATTTTTGATAGTAAAAGTTCATCTCTGGTCAGGATGCAATTTCCTTATTTTTGTGTGAAATTACTATCCTTAAATCTGATCAAAAGAAAATGGCACACATATCAAGGTCATGTTAAGCTCAAGTTTGGTTGTCACTGATCAAAAATTGATTGCAAATTGATTTTGAACTACTGAGATACTCATGTTCTAGTTCAAGTAATTAGACACAAAATGAGTAGCTTTAGTAGAAATGTTTTCATCATCTGGGATGCTAAACCACTGTCTGGAATAATGGACTTTTGGCAAAACCTTGAACAAAAGTTTCTATAGATGACTGCTGGCAATTTAATCTTGATAATATACATCTAAAATGTATTTTGTTAATAATAGCATTTCTGGTGCTCAACAGATGTTAGATAAGATATTGTGCTTTCACAAGACAAAATCAATTCCTACATCTGAACAAGCAGATGCTAAAATTATTTGCCAAAAGTCAAAACACTGCTGCACAAACAGTTGTTATACTAATGATCTTCAACCACTGTTGTACCTTAAATGCTGTTGTACCTCAACATCTGCTCTCTAAAGTCTGTCCACTGTTGATAGTCAACCCCTGCTCTTTCAAAAACACTGATGTTTAAAATCATTGTTCTATCCACTGATACACCCACTGCTTCATTTCATTACCGTTGTAACTACTGATGCTTGATCCATCAGTGGTAGTCAAAACAACTGTCCTCCATTATTTACCATTCCATCAGGGGTTGGCACGTGGTCAGTTTTTTAGCCGTCAGATCATTATAACCGCTGCCACATCAGCATTCACTTTTTCCCTAAAATAAAACCCTGATTAAACCCAAACAGAGGCTCACACTGTCGAATTGAATTCCAAACATTCTCTTCACAAAGCAGTTTCCCTCTCATAACTCCAAAAACCTTCTTCGATCTTCTTCATCAAAAATGACGAAACCAAAATCGAAGTCAAAATCAAAACCATCTTCTTCCTCCACCCCAACAGACGCCACTCAAATGGCTATTGAAGCGAGCGAAATACCATTCAAAGCTCCTCACAACTACGTGGGTATACTCACAAAACCCACAACCGACAACACCTTCAATTCCATCATAGACATCATATCTGCATCAAAGTATAAAACTTTGTTAACAGCAGATTCTCCCATCTACCTGGAAACCCAGAGAGAGTTCTGGAAAAATGCCACTCTTGAGAAACAAGATGATGTCATCAAAGCCATAAACTCCTCAATAAAGGGTAAAGCCATCCAAATCACTCCGCAATCTATTTCAGAGGTCTTCAAACTCGATGATCAGAAAGGTAAAATTTCTTTCTCAAAAACCAAGTTGAAAAATGATTTTCTGAACAGGGGATATGCAGAACAACCAAAAAGGGATACCTTACAAAAGGGTTATTTTCCTTCTGCACCCAGATTTTTATTTCACACACTTTTAATGTGTGCTTCAAATAAAACAACATCTTTCAATGAAATACCATTAAAAATTCAATGTCTGGGCTATGCTATTTTGAATAATAAAGATTACAATTACTCCCAGGAAATTTTTAATGATATGGTAAAGAATGTTGACAACAAAGCATTTCTGCTCTTTCCACGATTTCTGAGTTATTATCTTGAACAAAGATTTGAAAAGAAAGAAGTAGATTTGCTCAAACAAGGTTCTCCTTTTAAAATAAACGGCTTAACACCTGAGACTTTCTCAAGGATGTTAGCCCCTGTAAAAACAAAAGCAGGGGTACCTGAGTAGAATTTAGCAGATGAAACTGCTCCTCAGGTATCTGCTGTTGAGCCCACTACTCCAGGTGATCAAAGCAGCACACCCACTGTTTTGAAACCCACACCTGCCACCACAAAAAGAACCAAAAAGAAAATATCCAGAAAGCCCACCAAACCCAAAACAAAGGCATCTCTGGAAGATGAGATCCCAGAGACAATGTCAGTGACAGCACAAAAGTTACAAATAACCACTGCTGCTACTTCCTCACAGCAGTTGGAAGAAAGATCTCAACCCCAGCCTCAAACTCCTCCTGCATCCTCACAAAAGGATCAGGTTGTATTCACAGAGACCCCACAATATGAAGCTCTGGACCCACTCGGATCCATCTTCCATAGTCCTGATCCCAAGGACATGTCTCTTTCAACCCCTTTAGCCTCACCTCAAATAATACCACCATCCACCATAACCTTGTTGCATGCAGCTGATGTTACTCAGACACAAACCAGTTCCTCTCAACCACCTATCACTGAGAGTATACTTCAACAGGTGACTGGGTCTGTTGTTGACACTTCTGCTATCTCAGCAACAATTAAGGAGGTTACACTGCAGGAATTAAAAGTAATTCCTGTCAGTAGTTCAAGTGGAGCAGCTACTACAAGTGTTGAATCTACAGGTTTACACTTGGACAGTGGTTTCATTAGTAAGACTCCCTTGAAGGCAATTTCTTCTATAGCACCCCTGAGAACCACCAGTGAGTTTGTTTTGACTACTGGCAACATCAAAAGGTTATCAAGTGCTGAAGAAAGAAGTCCCAGTACCAAGAACAAGGGGCATCAATGGCTGATTTTTGGGACACTGTTCCTAAATCATTCATTGGTAAAATCACTGCTGGTGGGGATTCAGATGATCCTGTTAACTCAGGTGATGATTCAAGATATCAGGAATTGACGGGCAGGGTTGAAAACCTTGAAACCTCAGTTGCCGAAATTAAGGATATGGTGCAGCAGCTGTTAAAAGCTCAGAAAGCCCAATCCACTGCTGCTCTAGCTCAAGCATCTGCTCAACAAGCACCTGCTGCAAATGAGTTATGGAACTTATTCCAACCACTGCTGGAAAGACAAAAGCAGATGGCAGATCAGCAGCATGCCATACATGTTCAAAAGCTGACCAATATGGTGGAATCAAGATTCAAGGATACTCAGGCGGATATAAAAGCTATAAAAGCTCACATTCAAAGTGCCTCTAGACAAGTTCCCTCCACTGTTCTCTTCATGAATGAACCCTTCTCAGATAATGCCAAAAAGGGGGAGAAGATTAAGTGGAAGAAAAAGGGAATTGACGATGGTATATATGTTGAGTCAGAAAGTAGCCAAACCAAAACTGAAGTATCAACACACACCACATCACCACACACCACCACAACTACTGTTCCACCACCATCTGTGTCTACAACACAAAAACCACCATCACCATCAAAAACAGCCAAACCATCATCACCCCCTGCCAAAAAGCAAAAGACAACAGATGTTATAACATCTGTTGTAATGGCAACAGTGGTTGAAACACCAGTTGTTTCAACTGCTGTTAGTCAGCCACTTATCACCACTCAAACAACTGCCATCATAACCCCTGCCTTAAAGCAGAAGACAACAGATGACAAAACATTTGCTGTAATGACAACAGTGGTTGAAACACCAGTTGTTTCAACAGCTGTTAGTCAATCATCCACCACTGCTCTCACCTTTCCTACATCACAACCAAAGCTCTTCAGTAGAAAAAGAAAGCCAATCTCTGCCGATGAGGGTATACATGATCCTAATGCTGCAAAATATCCACTGGAACTTGAAGCTATCAAAAATGAGATGAGACAATTCTATACAGAAGAAGATCCTTCAAAAGAAAATTCTCCTCACTCATAGGCTACATGGCACCAGAGGATATGGATGATTACCTCAAAATCAAGGCAAGGCAAGCTAAACTAAGAGCTAAAGTTGAGAGTGAAAGTGAAGGTCTAAGCGAAGAAAGCATTGCTAAAAGACTGGATTTCTTCCTCACAAAAGTAAAGCAGATAGAAGAATTTGCACAAGAACTGAACAAAGAAAAGGCTGAACAACGCAAAAAGTTAAGAAAACAATATCTAGCCTACATCATGAAAGAAAAATTCTATCCTGCTGAAGAAAAACAGTTTGAAGGATGGCCAATAGTCGCTCTAAAGCATGAGGCTGATAGGATTGACAGAATCAAGAATGATCCTACAAAGAAGAAAAATGCTCCAAACTGGAGCAAATACAAAAAGCTCATTGCTGACCTCACTGCTGAGTACAAAGGAAAGAAAAAGGAGCTGGTGGATGCAAAAATGGATACTGCTGAAGCCATATCAAAATGGTCCAGGCAGCAGACTGATGAAGCCTATGAAAGGCTAAAGAAAAGAAAGATAACTGTTTCAAGTGCTTCAAAGAAACGTGAACAAATGATGAAGCTTGAACAGCAGATTGAAAACCTCAGAACATTGTTCAAATCAGCAGACAAACCTATTTTTGTGTCAAACCAAGAAGAAGGTAAACAGCTGACTGAAGAAGAGGTCAAAGAACCATCATGAAAATGGGTCTAAAAGAAGACAGCTCAACAAAGCTTCAAAACCTTGTTAAGAAGGTATTAAACAAACCTGCATCACCAAACACTGCAACAGACATGTCAGAAATTGAAAGGCAAGAGCAAATTGAGAAAGAAACTGCAGAAGACATAGCTGCAGCAAACAAAGTCATTGAAGAAGCCTTCAAAAGAATGTCTGAAAGTCTGCAAGTGTTCACAAGGCCATTATCTCCTAACTCATCAAAGAACAAATCTCTCCCAAGAAACCCATTTGGTTTAAAAATACTAAAGTGGATATCTGATCAAAAGACCTACGTATTGACTCTGGTCAGAACCAATGGTGAAGTGAAGTACATATCAAGGAAAGAAGCACTAGGCCTTAGTGTTGAAGATTTGCAGGATCTCCTTGAACTTACACTGTGTAGGGATGAAGATGATCTAAGTTCCAAAGAATTTGAAGCTGAATTTAAAAGACAAGCTAAGGAACTTTTGGTGAGAAATAAAGGTCCTGAATAATGAAGGGTTTTGGCATTATCTGTTCCAGGGGGAGATTGTTGGGATTGAACCCTACCAGAGGAACAGATAATGTAAAGCCAAAACCGGATCACATTAGTGGACTAACAATAAGCAGCAGTTTACACTTTGCTTTTCCCTTGACAGTGGTAATCTAACATCTGATGGATCTTAAGTACTGCTCTCTAGAACAACTGATGGACCAAACACTGATGATACACTAAAGACTGCTGAAGATAAACATTGTTGCTCTATCTACAGCTGTTTCCTAAGTACTGCTGAAGACACAAGCACTGCCCACTCAAAGACTGATCACCTTTGAAGAAAGCACTGAAGTTCAACATCTGTGCTCAGGCTACAACAGTGGAACGTGAAGCAGTTGTTATCTCTTATTGTACTGATAATCAGATGTTGCATATCAGTAGTTTGTTTAGAACAGTGTATATAGGTTGTTAGGTTGTTAGGTGTCACTATCATGGTGACGTCAGCTGAGATGCTTCAGTGGTTTGGACTGCCTATAAATGGAGCAGTACCCTGTACTGTTCCATTTGATTGACTGAGTAGATTCTTCTTCTCCAGTCCAATCCTTTCATCTTGTGCAACCAACCTTGGAGTATCAGGCTGAGGGGGAGCTTAGTATAGTAAGCATGCTTGTAATCATTTGCTTTGTAATTCAATCATTTAACTTAATGAGAAGCAATTGTTTATCATACTATTCTCTTCTTTGGATTGTGTTTACAAAGTTTGTATTCATTTTCGCTGCACTTTTCACTGTTTAATATTCTCTGAATGATCAATTTATGCAAACAAACACAATCATGAGAGCCTCCGATCCTAACATCCTCCTCCTTTAGCCAAGAGTCCACGGTTGTTCCGGGCTTTGCCGAGTGCCATTACGACAATTCCCTTCCCCTTTCTTTTTCTATGATGTTTTTCTTTTTCTTTCTGGCTTTACACATGTTAAAATAAGATCAAAGGGAACACTGAATTCTTTTATGGGAAAAATGGGAATCACAAAATATGATCACTGATTTTTTTTATTTAACCTTTTCTATGAACGACTACTAATATTGAAAATAAAGTCAACCAGAAGCTGAGCAATTATAAGAGAAATAGAATTAAAAAAAAAAACGAAGAAGAATATACATAGATCAACTGGAAAGTAGACAAAAGTACAATACCACTAGAAAAAATTGGTTGTTAAATACTGATTGTAATTGTTGCTTTTGATTATGTTAATTTTGGTGTTTAAATTCCGTTTTTTGTTGTTTAATGTTAGTTCATAAGTTAATTGTTTATTTTTTTGTTTAATGTTAGTTATAAGTTAATTATCAATGTTGATATTCTGATTTTGCTTATGATTATGTTAATTTTTTGTGTTTGTTATGGAATATAAATGGTTCATCTTGATAAATTGTTTGATTAGAGTTTTTGTTTGTTTGATTGCGGAAGTTAAAAAACAAACAGTCTTTTTCTTGCAGACTACAGATGTTTGGTCCACCTCTTGTGCCATAGATATGATCCGTAGACTACAAACATTTTACATCTAAAAAACACAAACAACACCTAAATCATGTAAAACCACTTTATCACCCTTAAGAGTGAAAAGTAATCAATACATTCACATCATCTTTCCACCACAAAATCTTTGCATATCCTCCATTGGTAGAAAAAAACTTAATACCATTAAAAAAAAACTTATAATCATATTTTGTGAAGTTAATACACATTTAATTACCAGGCTGTAAATACAAAATCAAAATCAAAATGCCATTTTTTTATCACTATAATATAATGATATTAATATTATTACCATGCCGTACAAAGTTTCAACCCCATTTCTCTACACTTCATAAGTCGCGTTGGGGTTGAAAACTTGAAATACATCTCTTCTTGCTTATGAACATCGAGCACAAATCTGACTAATTCAAGGTACAATTACTGCAATCTGTCATTAGGTTTCGGTTAATTGATGCTAAAATTCAATCGAATTGATCTCTAACGATGCAATTGCGGTTTCGTATGATCGGAATTGGTTGTTTCAACGAACGATGCTTTGATTCGTGTTGAATATATTAGTGTAGCTTGTTTCTAGCTTCCGAATTGTTGAGTTTGGCGGTGTTGAGTTTAGGTTTTTGGATGATTGAAGTTGCGGTTATAATGTGTTCGTTTTTTACGTTTTGTTGGTGAATTATGGTTTGTAGTTGGTTAATGAGATGTGGATGTTTGGTAGGGTTTGGTGTGTCGTGTAATGGAATGCGAATACGGAATGTTGACTGATCACAGTTGGTTGATTTCCTTACAATGAGCTTAGTTTTGTTATTGATGTTAGATTGATTATTGCATTACTGATTGTGTTTTTGTTACACATTCTGAAGTTAGCAATTAGCGTTTTTCTATTTGTAGCGTTTTCCTTAGAAATCTATCTGGTCTAGCCAAAGATATGCAACGTGCGCTCGATTATTTACAAATAACTTTGGAGAATATTCCAACACACAATAGATTTTAGTAATAAGTATTTTAGTGCATGCGCTTGTATCATCTTGTGAGATGCCTTGTGTTACTTTTATGAAGTCTTGACTGAAAAGGAAATCTTTGTTATTATGGTTTGGCTTAAGGTCTTATGTTGCTGTTGTTCTGTTTATTTTTACTAGGGAAACGGGAAGTTGGATCTTCATACATCTGTAGTATATGATTAGGCATTATTAGTTGGAAGTCTGGACTTGTCGCATTTTTGTTATGAAACATATTTTTGCTAGAAGTCGACAGGATAAAAATGAATTTACAAGCTCTAATGGCAGGACAGTACCCGAGGCAGGTTACCAGTCAGGCTGGGACTTCAATGTCTGCCATGCCACAACAACAGAATATGATGCAGAACTCTGAAGGTCCCCATGCTTTACTTAATATGGAGTCTGCACGGCAGTTTATACGAGATAAGATGTAAGTTCTTTTTCACATATGTTTGTATGGCAAGGATGCTGTGTATGCATATATGTAATTTTGTATGTATTTGTGTGTTACAAACATGTTTACTATCATAATGGATGTTTGAAATTTTCTTTTTGGGACTGCATTTAGTGATCACATGGCGGTGTTGAATGTGGGTAAAATGCCTACCTAAAATGTGCGTTTGTTGCTATAGTAGTAATTTGATGTAGCTATATTAAGTCTACGCTCACTAAGCTTTTTGTTGAACCTTGTTTGCAGTCTATTAGCCAACATTCTATTTATTATATTTGTGGGGCATCTTCCAGTAAAGTGCTTCATGAATTAGTGTTACAGTATGACTGATGCTTTATATTTGTTTGTTAGATTTAATTACATCATGCTGCGACAAACTCGGGAGATGCCCCCAAAGGTCATGGATATTGCTAGACGCTTGGAAGAAGGCTTATTCAAAATTGCTGCAACAAAGGTTGTTTTTTCAGGAAATGTTTCACTTGCTGCATCCATATTCTATCATTTAACAATTAAACTCTTTTTTTTTTATTTAGGAGGACTATTTAAATTTAGACACATTGGAAAGTCGTTTACATGCTCTGATCAAACGTCCTCCCCAGAATCAACGATATCAGCAACAAAATAGTGCTAATGTTGCAATGGGACGAATGATTCCAACTCCTGGAAGTAATTTAATGGCTCCATCATCTGCTAATCATGGTAATAGCATGATGTCATCAGTTGTCAACCAAGGAAGCGTTTCTATGAATACCCTTGGGTCTTCCAGAAGCATGCACACTGATGGTATTTATCCTCTTACTAGTTACTTGTTCATATTATGAACTTGTATAAGAAAGCTGTACAACCGATTTTTGTGTAATTTTAGGTGGAATTTCATCAACAGGTGGACAAAGAATGATGCCTACTCCTGGATTTAATAACAGCACAAGTAACCAATCATATGTGAAACTAGAGTCATCTAATAATGTCTCTGGGATTTCGAGTGTTGACTCAACAATGGTATCTCAGCCATTGCAACAGAAGCATATGGGTGGGGGGATCAGGTCTACTTTGACTCAAAAATCTTATGGGTCATCAAATGGTAATTTAGGGATGATGGGTAATAGTTTCGGAAACTCTGAAGGATTTTTGACAGATCCTCATTATGGAAACTCTCCCAAACCAGTGCCACAATATTTTGATCAACAAGGACATATCTCTCAGGGTATGCCTTCTCAACACACACATATCTGTCGGGTGGGTTGGTACTTGGTACGTGTATGTATAGGTAGTTTTCAGTGCCCGTCAAACTGGGTTTAATCGAAACACTTTTTGTCCAGTTTTCTTATATGATTACAAGAATATACTTTAACAGTTATCATCTAGTTTTGCGAATACAATGATTTAGGAGGTTTGCGCACTAACAACACACACCGAGTAACTTTTGATCCATTTGACAAATTTCCTTTTTAAATATATCTTTTTGATCTTTCCCGTGTGACATATTAAAGATAAAAGCATAACCTGATACAACACACTAACACTAATAAAATTGGTTGAAATGGCCATGTCTATTTATTTACCAGTCTAGTTACTGAGCTGTTAATTGACAAAGTCGTTATGTTCATATGGTTAAATTTGTAGGTGAGGGATCAGGAAATTTATTCATCCCCACAACCTCTGGTACATCACCGATGAACACAAACTCAGTAAACTTATCAACATTACAAAGAACAAGCTATCCCTCGTTGGTCAAGCAGTCATACTTGCACAATTCTGGTCGGCCTGCAAGCATGAAATCAGAAGAGATGGACTTGCGGTCTCAGCAACATCAACTTCGATCTCAAAGGCAACAGAATCAACAATTACCATATAGGCAGTCTCAGGTGACATTAATAAAATCTGAGCCACAAGTGTATGAACATGTCCAGTCATCCAGAGGTAGTCAATTACATGGCTCTCAAGATACGTTTTTATCAATTCCAGAGACTTCAGAGCAGCAGCCTCACTTTGGTGATGACACTCGAAATACTATTACTGGTCAACCCGTGGCAGTACTTCAGGGTAAATGGCCTTCTTCAAAATTGCAAGAAGCATCACATCATTTAGGTAACTCATCAAATGAGATGAAAATTCAGAGGAATAATTTATCTACAGAAGCATCAATAGCTACCAAAAGACCTGACAGTCAGTTGCAGTTCAGAAATCAACAAAGATGGCTTTTGTTCTTACGACATGCTCGTAAATGTGTTTATCCACCTGGAAGTTGCCCTGAATCCCATTGTATACTTGTTCAAAAACTCTGGAAACATATGATGTCATGCATGGATGTAACTCAATGTCAATATCCTCGCTGCCATAGGTCAAAGAAATTACTAAATCATCACAAGTACTGCAAGGACCAAAGCTGTCCTGTGTGTGTTCCTGTAAATGATTTCGTTCAAAGGACAGGAGTCCACCTTAAGAATAGCTCACAGTTGGGCGATGAATCCCGTGATCATACTTCAGAAGATTCTCATCTTTCCATGAAACGCGCCAAGATTGAGCAGCCACCAGCTGCTCATACCGAAAACCAAAACTCCATCACACCAGGTTCCATTACTGCTACATCTGAGGATCATGACACCTGTAAATATGAGGCCACTGGAGTGAAGCTAGAAGTTCCTTCAAGTTGTATGCAAGAACTTTCTAACAAGATTGAGGTGAATGATGATGGTGTTTCAAAGACAGAGAAAGAGGTGGCACTTGTTGATGATACGTTCAAATCCGGGAAGCCAAAAATAAAGGGAGTATCAATGATTGAATTGTTCACACCAGAGCAGGTTCGAGAACATATAACTGGTCTCAGGCAGTGGGTCGGCCAGGTATTTGTTGATTTTGTGCTGGATCCTTTCTGAATCATTATCCATAGGCTATTGTATCCACTTTTACCTTTGGGCCTGTTAAACATGACATCCAAAGGCTATTATATATTTCTTTTGTGTAAAACATTTCCGCTATGAGACAACCTTTACTTAATTAATATGCCCTAATTTCTAATATCCATTATTTGCTGTGCAGAGTAAAGCCAAGGTAGAAAAGAATCAAGCAATGGAGAATTTAATGAATGAGAACTCTTGTCAGTTATGCGCAGTTGAAAAACTTAATTTTGAACCACCACCTATATATTGCTCACCCTGTGGTGCTCGCATTAAGAGAAATGCAATGTTTTACACATGGGGGAGCGGTGATACACGTCATTTTATCTGTATTCCTTGTTATAATGAGTCTCGTGGGGACACCATAAGTTTTGATGGAACTAATATTTTGAAGGCAAAACTAGAGAAAAAGAAAAATGACGAGGAGACTGAAGAACCGGTATTGTGCTAGTGCTACATCTGTTGTAAATTTTGTAAGTATCTATCTAACTTTTACCTTTCTACAGTGGGTTCAATGTGACAAATGTGAAGCGTGGCAACATCAAGTCTGTGCATTATTTAACAGTCGTAGAAATGACGGGGGACAAGCGGAGTACACTTGCCCTAATTGCTACATGGAAGAGGTTGAAAACGGAGAGCGGGTCCCCTTACCACAGAGTGCTCTTCTTGGAGCAAAAGATTTACCCCGAACCATTCTGAGTGATCATATAGAGAACCGATTATTTAAGCGGCTGAGGCAGGAAAGATTAGATAGGGCAAGGTTCTATGGGAAAAGCTATGATGAGGTGATATAACCTTCGTAAATTCGTATTCTTCGGTTAAATTTGATTCAAGTTAATATTATGAGTTTTGTTATTATCAGGTTCCTGGAGCGGAATCGCTTGTTGTTAGAGTAGTCTCATCTGTGGACAAAAAGTTGGAAGTCAAGCAGCGATTCCTTGAGATCTTTCAAGAGGAAAATTACCCGTCGGAGTTTGCTTATAAATCCAAAGTATGTAGGGAGTATGGTTTTAAGTGTCAATGTGTTTGTTTAATTGAAATTCATGACCAACCTACTGTTTCGTTTAGGTTGTTTTGTTGTTTCAGAAAATCGAAGGGGTAGAAGTATGTCTTTTTGGTATGTATGTTCAAGAATTTGGAGCAGAATGTCAGCAGCCAAATCACCGTCGTGTTTATCTCTCGTATTTGGATTCAGTCAAGTATTTTAGGCCCGAGATAAGAACAGTGACAGGAGAAGCTCTGCGTACATTTGTATATCATGAAATTCTGGCAAGTTACTACATTCTTCAGCTCTTCCAGTTCAACCTAAGCTAAAAGATCAGGCTGGCCATTAAAACCACAAAAACAAACCTGTACCGAGTAGTTACTGACTATATTGTTCGGTTCTTGGTTCCAGAGTTTCTTAGTTGCCAATCATCGGTTCGGTCTGGTCCATTTAGGAACCAGACCTGTTTTTCTCAAGTTATAAAACCGTTATTTCATATTAATTTTATAAAATCCAAATTTATATTCGGTTTACGGTCCTGTTTCAGATTGGTTACCTAGAATATTGCAAGTTACGTGGGTTCACAAGCTGTTATATATGGGCATGCCCTCCCTTGAAGGGTGAAGATTATATCCTGTATTGTCATCCCGAAATTCAAAAGACACCAAAGTCAGATAAACTGAGAGAATGGTAAAGAGTGCATTAATTATATCATCAATGCTGTATTATTAGAAACCATCTATCTGACATGATTCCTTTTATCAGGTATTTATTGATGTTGAGAAAGGCCTCAAAGGAAAATATTGTAGTGGAGCTGACTAATTTATATGACCATTTTTTTGTCCAATCTGGTGAATGTAAAGCTAAGGTGACTGCAGCTCGATTGCCATATTTTGATGGTGACTATTGGCCTGGTGCTGCTGAGGATATAATCCATCAACTTCAGCAAGAAGAGGAAGGAAGAAAACATAATAATAATAATAATAATAGGAAAGGGTCAACGAAACGGACTGTAACAAAAAGAGCTCTCAAAGCTTCTGGTCAAACTGATCTTTCTTCCAATGCTTCTAAAGATGTGCTACTCATGCATAGGCTTGGTGAAACAATATCCTCAATGAAGGAAGATTTCATTATGGTTCACTTGCAGCATGCATGCACTCATTGCTGTCTCTTAATGGTCTCTGGAAAACGCTGGGTCTGCAACACTTGCAAAAATTTTCAGCTTTGCAACAGGTAATCACCATCATGTCTTACTTTACACCTAATGTTTGTTGCTTCATAAATAAATAAATAAATAAATAGTCCATCATTTGAGCTATCAATGCTGCTGCTGACATGTTTCTTTATATGTAGTGTGATTGGTTGTTGATGTGTGTAATTGCAGTTGTTATGAAGTTGAACAAAATCTTGAAGACAGGGAGAGACATCCCGTAAACCAAAGGGTGAAACATCCACTTTATCCTGTAAGTTGTATTATGAAAAAAATGGTTGTCTTAGTCATTTTTACTCGGTTTCTAAAATAATCAGAACTATCTAAACTCAAAACAACTGATTATTGTCTGAATATCTGATTATGATCACATAATCTAAATACATTCGAACACAGCCCTTAGATTTTAGTTCAATAATCCGATCTTGAATGGTGCAGAAAGAAATCAATGATGTGCCTATAGAAACGAAAGATAAAGATGAAATTCTCGAGAGTGAATTTTTCGATACGAGACAAGCTTTTCTGAGCCTTTGCCAAGGAAATCATTATCAATATGATACACTAAGACGTGCAAAACATTCATCAATGATGGCATTGTATCATCTTCACAACCCCACGGCTCCTGCATTTGTGATAAATTGCATTGTTTGTCGTCTTGATATTGAAACAGGCCAAGGATGGCGGTGTGAGACCTGCCCCGATTATGACATATGCAATGCTTGCTATCTCAAAGACAGAGGAATTAATCATCCTCACAAGTTGACTCACCACCAGTCGGTTGCTGAGCGTGATGCACAAAGCAAAGAAGCTCGACAACAACGGGTCTTACAGGTACGGTTTGGTTTCGTGAGTTTTCCTGTCAGATTTTGTTTTATATAATAATATTGTTTTACAAATGAAAATTGGTTGCTGCAGCTACGAAAGATGCTTGATCTTCTGGTACATGCATCTCAGTGTAGATCGGCGCCGTGCCAGTATCCAAATTGTACAAAGGTGAGGGGACTCTTCAGACATGGAAGGCAATGCAAAGTGCGTGCGTCTGGTGGTTGTGCTCTTTGCAAGAAAATGTGGCATCTCCTTCAACTTCATGCCCGCGCTTGTAAAGACACCCCGTGCACTGTCCCCCGTTGCAGGTTTTTCCTTTTCTTTTTTAAATAAACTTTTATATTTCTTCACAAAAAAGGGAAATTAGGAGTCAATTTGTATTGAATGATTTTATACAGAGATCTCCGGGAACATTTGAGAAGGCTGAACCAGCAGGCTGATAGTCGGCGGAGGGCGGCAGTTATGGAGATGATGAGGCAGCGTGCCGCAGAGGTTGCGGGCGGCCGTGGATGATGACATCAAACTGTAAATATGCAACATCTTGTGTACAGTTACAGTTTTGATTGCACTAGTTGTATTTTCAAGTATATTTTTTGGAATGGAGCTACCAGAGCAGCAACAGTAGCAGGAGCAGGAGGAACATAGGCATAGAAAAAAATACAGACTATATGTAGGTTTGACCTACTTAGGTTAACAGCTCATGGAGATTGAAAAACATCAAACATAGGGAGAAATTTTGGGATTTTCTTTAAATTATATTGGTTTTTTGGTACGAGGTTACACATTTTTAAAGAGTGCAAACTGGTCAATTTTGGTCCTTTTTTTAGAAAGTCCAACAAAATTTTATTCAACCTCAATGATATCCTCTAGTTAACCCACTGTTAACAGAAGTTACACCAGAAAACTTACATACACCAAATTGAACAACATAATCAACCAAAATAATTCTCAGATCCTCATACAATCTAAATTGAACCCACACCAATCCTCCCATGTGAGACTTGAAGCCTTTCCTCGATACTTTATCCATAAAAACCCGAACACTCTGATCTCCTCCTTGATCCGAGCCACATTGATCAGCTTATTAGTCACTCCGGTGTTTCCATATAACCCATGATGCTGTTTGTATGACCAAATAGACTGCCTTTTGCCATCTTCTCGACCCACTATTCCTCTTATGAATGTTAGCCACATCTTTGAGATCCTACACATAAATAGGGCGAATCCTGCACCACTGTGATACAAACTCCCACAGCTGATCCGTGATTTTGCACGTACCGAAAAGATGCAGCGCCGACTCATCCTCATCTTCACACAATCTACATCGATTATCTGGGACCGAGATATTTCTTCTAGCAAGGGCCATGGTAGTAGGAACTTTATCTTGAACGATTCTCTAAACCAAGAAATTAACCTTTATTGGAACCCAGTTGCTCCATTCAAACTCCAAACCAAGATCAGAAATCAAGGCATTTTTATTACTCTCAAGGAAAAACAAACGAGGGAATTTTTCGCACAATGGCTCCTCGAAAAGCCATCTTTCTTTCCAGAAGCTGACATCTTTTTGTCTACCCGGACAAACTCGGAATAATGCTGCCAGATCAATACCCAAGGACTCGAAATCTCTTCGGATTTGCTTCCAAGGCCCTGGTAAAGACAACTTAACTGGGATGAAACTCCACGATCTCGAATGACTATGTAGTGCCCATACAACCTTTCTCCACAACCTCCCTCTATCAATCTTGAACCGCCACCACCATTTAGAGAGCATAGCCAAATTCGCCATTTGGAGTGAGCCGAAGCCCAAACCTCCTAAATCTATCGGGGTCATTGTACTCTTCCACGAAGCCCATTTCATCTTATCCTTTTCCGGCACTGCCCCCAGAGAAAATCCCTACAACGTGTTTGCCTTCCACAACGACAACCTTCTTCGAAAATCTCCACAACCGGCTCCCAGTTTTTTTTATTAAATTCATGTTCGCCCCAACTTGAAGCCCAAGATACTTGAATGGAAATCTCCACCCCCCCCCCCCCCCCTAGAACAACCCAATACATTCGCCATCACTTGTACATGAGTATCCTCCACCCCAACCCCAAAAAGATAGCTTTTCTTTAGATTGACCCGAAGACCTGAGACTAGATAGAAACATCTAAGTAGCCTCTTGAGGTTTAAAATGTTTAATGGTCCACTCACCAATGAAAATTAAGTCATCGGCGTATAGGAAGTGTGAAAGAAGTGATCCACTAGGAGAAATAGACAATCCTTGAAAGATACCAACCGGGCAAGCCTTCTTCGTAACCCTGGTCAAAGCTTCCATGGCTAGGACAAATAGAAAAGGGGATAGCGGGTCCCCTTGCCTCAAACCTCTAAAACACGGAAACTCTTGAGTCGGGGATCAGTTGACAAGAACCGAGGCACGAGCCGATTTCACAATAGCCATAACCCACCTACGCCATTTTTGAGGAAACTTCATTCGAAAAAGCATCGAGTCAATAAACTCCCAACTTAACAAATCATACGCTTTTTCGATGTCCACCTTGAGAAGCATCGCTTCCTTCTTTTGTCTTTTTAACCAAGGGATGACCTCGTTTAAAATAATTACCCCATCTAAAATGCTTCTTCCGGCCAAAAAATGCGGTTTGCTCCTCCGATACTAAATTATGAATAATCCGCTTGAGTCTATTAACAAGAACTTTCGACACTAACTTGTTAACACACCCAACGAGACTAATGGGCCGATAGTCATGAAGATCACCGGGATCATTCCGTTTCGAAATAAGCGCTATGAATGAAGACATACACCCATTATTTAGGTTTTCGGATGTAAAGAAATGATTGAACAAGCTAACAAAATCATCTTGTAGTTCGTCCCAAAATCTTTTCACAAAATTCAGATTTATGCCATCCGGGCCCGGTGCCCGGCCACCCTCACATTCCCAAACCGCACTTTTAATTTCCTCCACAGTAAACGGGCTAACCAGCATATCCGCTTCTACTTCTGAGACAAACGAGAGGTTAAGACACTCTAGCTTAGGTCTAGAAGCGATTGGTTCCTCAAACTTACTAGCAAAAAAGGAGAAGACATAGTCCTTCACCAAAGGTGGTGATATCATCCAAACCCCATCAATGTGAAGACCATGAATCCGATTGTTACTCGTGTTGGCGTTGACCACATCATGAAAGAACTTGGAATTCTCGTCACCTTCCTTTGCCCAACGAATGCGCGATTTTTGTCTGATATCCACCATCTTCAATTTATCCATACCTATAATAGAGCTCCTACAGTCCGCCCTATCCTCTAATTCTCCTGAATTTAGGTTCCTCTGCTCGACCATCGACTCGAAGTCTTCAAGTCTCTTTAACTTTTTGTTATAATCACTTTCCAAATCCAATTTGCGAGTGTACACCCATTCCTTAAGATGTTTTTTAACCCACTTCAACTTAACATCTAAAGCTAAGTCGGCTGGCCCGTCAAAAGTGAAGTTGCCCAAGATTTGGATAACGAATTCAATAGTCCCGGGAAATTCAAACCATGAGTTAAACATGCGACTCGGGATCTTGCCATAATCAGTTTGGACAGTAGATAATAATATGGGGCAGTGATCGGAGACCAAATTTGATAAAGCCACAACCGACGCCAAGGGCCATTTGTTCATAAAGTCGCGACTCACCAGGAATCTATCAAGTTTACTCAGCTTCTCCCCGTTATCCGACCTATACATGAATTGCCTACCCCCATTTGGTATTCCATAAGGTCTGCGTCTTCGATGAACCGATTAAAGTAGTGAGCATTAAGGCTAATAAATTCCGAGTTTCTTCTTTCCTCCACACTTCTTACATCATTAAAATCCCCGAGAAATACCCACATCCCGGCCAAAGAGTTCTTAAGCTGCAAAAGTTCCCCCCACAGATTTCGTCTCTCTAGCGGGTCATTCTGCGCATATGTATTTACCACATTGATAACCACCCCAGACCTTCTAATCATTCTGAAAACCAGTAAAAAGTTTCTATTTTTAATTATCCCCAGCTTCTCGAATACAAATGGATCCCACATTGACAACAACCCCCCGGACCTACCAACCGACTCAACTGCTTCGAATTCCAGAATCTAACGACCCCAAAATCTTGCAACCATAAAATTAATATTACCTGGTACCTTTGTCTCCTGAACCGAAACAAAATGAGCCCCGTGAGAGGTCTTAAGACCCTCGACCCATTCTACCTTCCTGGAGTCCTGGACTCCCCTCAAGTTTATTGATAAATAATCTATTGGGTAACCGATTGTTCGCCCTTACCATTAATAAGCGCCTCCATCTGTTCCTGAGCTTCATTGAATTAAAAACCCACTTTAATGCCCAATCTAATAGTTTCCTCCGTTTCTAGGGGGTGTTTGGGTTAGGGACTTTTTGTGAGAAGGACTTATTAACTTATGAATTTTTGAAAAGGACTTTTTAAAAAAGTGTTTGGGTTAGCTTATGAGTCAATAAGTTAATAAGTAGTTTTTTTAAAAGGTGTTTGGTTTAACTTATTCATGTAAAATGACCAAAAAGGACATCCTTTAAAAAGTGTTTGGTTTAGCTTATTTAAGTTAAAAATGACTTTTTGTGAGAAGGACTTATTAACTTATGAATTTTTAAAAAGGACTTTTTAAAAAAGTGTTTGGGTTAGCTTATGAGCCAATAAGTTAATAAGTAGTTTTTTTAAAAGGTGTTTGGTTTAACTTATTCATGTAAAATGACCAAAAAGGACATCCTTTAAAAAGTGTTTGGTTTAGCTTATTTAATTTTTTTTTCTCTTGCATATTGAAAAACAACTTTATGAGAACATAACCTTTGTACCAGGTCTATTCCCTCTATTATATTCAAGCACGCACGCATCGACAAACGCGTTGAACGTAAAATCACCCACAATAATCTCGATTTATTCTTGTTAGATGATGTTTCACAACCAACGACTTTTTAGCGTTTTTCATCCATTTACTGATATATATTATGCTGTGTTACCAAAACAACAATTAAATATCCACAATTCGTATAAACTATAACATACATGATACATGTGTGTGTAACTGTGTGTGTATAACATATAACAATTCTGTGCATACTAGTAACAAGCTTGAAACTTTTTTTAATAAAGTTTGGTGAGAATAATCCCTGTGCGGTGAATGGCATTAAAAAGGCATAACTAATCATGTAAAAACAAAGCACTCAATCAATTTTCTTGATTATAAATCGAGTAAAGTTTCCCACATCAAATTAATAAAATTCACAAATAAAAAAAGGGTCAAAACCTGAAAATTCACAACTCAAATAGAACAAATAAATATAAACAGAATTGTAGAATTATATACAAGAAACGGAGAATTGAGATGCAAACGATGGAAGGGTGTAATGGTCATAAATGGGGATTTTGTTCATAAAAAGGAATTTTGGGGTTTGAGAAGTGAGAAATCATGACTTCTCAAAAAGCCCCTTATCAAGACTAAATTAAAAGTCATTTTAAAAGTCCTTCTCATTTTGCCAAACACTATTTTAACAACTTATTCACTTATAAAAGTCAATAAGTTAAAAGTTGGGGGAAAATAAGGAATCCCAAACACCACCCTAGTCTAACCCCTCTGTCTCCTATTACCGCGACATCCGAGCCGTCGGAACGTGTCACATACTCATTCCTCACATATTCCCCATGCAAGCTGTTTGGATCTCCCAAGTTACCTGACGATTCGATTTCCACCGGCATCTCCACCCCGTCGTTGTTACCACCTGCAATTTTATCCGGCGGCCTGTATTCCCCTTCTTCTATCTCCTCTATATTTTTGGCCACCACGATTCACATGATGCTGGGACTGAATCCGGCGAGGCAACCGTCAAATTCTTCAGTACAGTTCTCAATGATTCATCGAAAATTTCCGTAACCCAGATAGAGAATGTTGTGACAACCCTCGTAATTACATGTATCCGTACGATTATTTAATAATAATTAAAGTGCTTGATGACTGTGCTGAATCATTAAACTGCTCTCTGAATACCGTGTTATACTTACATGTGCGTGTTAACATACTAGTGGTATACAGAAAAGTTAATAAATAAGTCCTGAATATTTTCCTATGTGTTAGGAATTAATTGTGTTACAAAAATATATATGTAAGACGCCTTACGGAACAACTAAACAATTTAATGGAACAGTATCCGACCGAACAACCGGGCATTACCTGGGACACCAAAATATTGCAAGAAAAATTGTTTAATTATTTCTTGGCTAGTTATGATCCCGTACACCATAACACCCACTAAATTCTCTGGTAACTAACATATGTAACTAAATACATGGATATGAACTAATATTTACCAACTATCATGAAAACTTACAATTACCCCCCCCCCCCCCATGCCCATTTACGGTCACTATGGACCCACCCCCATATCCCACTAGATCTTCATTCTAATATTTTATTAGATTACTTGCTTGTTTGAGTAGCCAAAATATGGGGGAAGAGATTATAAGTATGGAGCATAGGATTGCAATATCATTCCAAATCATTTCATATCTTCTCAAGATCACCACCATACCTCCACACCATACCCACTAGATTTTATTTCATATTTTATTTAGATTGATTGCTTGAGATCTTAGACATCATATTGAGAAATCTCCACAAGTATGGTGGCATAGATTATGAGATCATTTCATATCTTTCACTCTCTCACTTCACAAGATCACCATATCCCACTAGATCTCCTTATATATTTTATTAGATTGTTGCTTGATTTGGTGAACATGATATTGAGAAATCTTATAAGTATGGCTCATGAGATTTGCAAGACCATACTTCTCACCTCAACACTCAACCTCACTACTCTCTCTCTCTCTCTCTCTATTCGGTTCCCCCAAACCGAACCCATCCCCCTCTCTCTTCACATCTTCATCTTCCATTTTTACAAGTCCCTTTTTAAGCTTAGAAGGATTCAAGAAGGTAGCTACTTGTGGAGCTTTAAGAAGGGCTTTGTCTTGCTTGTTCTTCATCTTTTCTCATCATCCTCCTCAATAGATTCTACCCTAGCTATAAGCTAGTAGTAAGATCTTGTTTAACCTTTGTTCATCTTATTTTATGGCTAACATTGTAGTATGATGCTTATATTTACAACTAAAATGCAAGAACACTAAAAATATAAACATAAAGGTTACATGAAGTTTACTTGTATATGAAATGCTATTAGTTGATGTTGTCATGGGTATGTTGTTGGTTTAGGGTTGGTTAATACATATATGATGATTGATCGTCAAACTCTTGATAAAATCCGTTGTTCGGACATGTGTTGATACAATATAGTAACATATTAAACTATAAAGAACATGCTAAATCACATTTCCAGCCAACTTCATCAGGCTGTAAACAGGTTGTAAACACTACGAAAAACTGATATTTTGACTCCAAAACGTGTTATTATGAAATACGGTTCTAATGGAACCGGAATCGTAATTTTTGGACTCCGTTTACTATTTTAAAAGCGTCTTTTCATAACAGCAGCTAGAGCTGCAATTTTTCTGCTGAAAAAGTGCGTCTTGTTTTCTGTTATAACTTGTAATCTGTGTGGAGTCTGATCACGAAATTTATACCATAGTTGACCACTTATGTATTTGTAATTACCCCACTAGAATTTCGTAAATCGGACACTCGATGAATTTTTAATAAATTGTTCCGTGGACTGTGGTCAGAAATACATAAATCTGAGTTCAGTCCGGAATATGAATTTTTATAAAATATTGGTAGTGAACCGGACCCCGATATTTTTACACAATAAAATTTGGAACGTGTAGGACATTCTGTAAAAAGTTGGGAATTTTTGGAATAGTTTAACTATTTTATTAAAATGTCCGAAAACAGCCGGTTTTGAATATAAATGCTGAAATGACATAAGTTGTGACTTGCGTGTCTAAATGTCGAGTATGCTATCTGCGAATGATCTAACATGTTATATGTGTTATATACATTATTGTATGTTTGCTTATGAGTGGGGAATGGATGGGAAGTATATATGGGCATAAACAGTTAAAGTAATGCATGTTATGTGATAGATACGTGTAGGAACTTTGTGCTCTATTTGTAAGACACTAAATGACTAACTGTAAATCATACTAGGACGTGATTGACCGACCTTGACTGTTAGCGATATTTGAGAATCTAACCGAGCAAACCGAGGTGAGTTCACACTTTTCTGCAAAGCATGGTAAATTCCCAGTGGGAATGGGAATGGGTACAGGAATAGGGATTCCTCGTCCTTTGAGACGTGTTCAGGAATGTAAATTCCTCGTCCTGTTGGGACGTGTTAGACTTACTGGACTAGAACTCTATCAGCGAAGTCCCTCCCTTTTTGTATCGACTTAATCGCCGAGGCTATGGCGAGCGGGTCATTAGTTAATAGCGCTATTAGGTTTAACAAACCTCACACCGTGCCAGTCGGACGGGCGTGTACTAATGGACTATGGCACGTCGGTGGTGATAGAACACCGACGCTAGGGCACAATTGATTTTTGTTAGTAGTCGATATGATAAACGAGTCTGGTAGTTTAAAATACTGGGGTAGCTCCCCACGGCCAAAGTGCCGGGCTGGATAGCCAGGGAAGGTGGACATGGGATGGTTAACTAATAAACGTTTTCGAACTATGGGGTAACCCCCACGGCTGGATAGCCGAATGAGATTAAACTATGTTTTTGGAAATAACTCTAAAATGGACAACCAACCGTGAACTCACTCAACTTTGTTGTTGACTCGTTATTACATGCTTTGCAGGTCATTAGATGCTATGGAGCTTGCATATGGAGGTGGTCGTTGTGGGATGCGAACTGATATGTCCAGTACTTAATGAATAAACTTTATGAACTTATTAAACCTACTTTTGGACTTTAAACTTATGAACTATGGACTTATGTTTTGAACTTATGTTTTATGCTTCCGCTGCTAACCTAAAATCGGTTTACTTCCTTTTGGTCACCAATCGTATTGTGTTTGGTTTTATTTACTTAATTATTTTGTTCAATATGATTGGTGGCTCGATCCTGGTTATGTCACGCCTCCAAGCGGTGATACTCCTCATGGTGGATTTTGGGGGTGTGACAGATTGGTATCAGAGCCATTGGTTATAGTGAACTTGGTTTTAAAAAGGGAAAAGATTTTTGATAAAACCAGACTATAACCTGTACAGTGCTCAACGATCCACAACGACGCATCGCTCCACGTGCAAGACTCGACACCATAGGTGGTATGATATATGTTATACTTTCGGTTAGATAGTTCACACTGTGCATTGGATAATGTGATAATTGCTATTTGAACCTTGTGTGCTTACTCTCTACTGTCGTCCCACACTTATGCACTTTCGCGACACTTCGTCACTTACGTTGCTTCATTATGAAGATCATGAGCGGACGCGGAGGACGTATCAACCTCACTCAAGCCCAGTTGACGGCTTTGATCAACGAACGAATTGCTGAGGCACTCGCAGCTGTTCCTGCAGGAGGCATAACCTGCTACTTCAACCCATCTTAGGACGTTTAGATCCCACCTTCGCGAATCAACCCTCGTGCTTAACCTTGTCTTTTATTCCCGCACCACAGGTCAACATGCTCAGCCTCCTGTGTGCACATTCAAAACCTTCATGGATTGCCGACCTAGCACTTTCAGCGGCACAGAAGGAGCTGTAGGCCTTCTTCACTGGTTTGAGAAGCTCGAGTCTGTTTTCGAGATGTGTGAATGCCCTGAAGATCGCAGGGTGAAGTATGCTACTAGAACACTCGAGGGTGCTGCGTTAACCTGGTGGAAAGCACAGGTTCAACTGCTTGGGTTGGCGGTTGCTAATGCCATCCCGTGGAACGGTTTCAAAGAACTGATTAGAGAAGAGTACCGCAGTCGTGACGACATCCACAAGCTGGAAGTGGAATTTTTCAATCTGAAGATGACGGGGTCTGAGATCGAGGCATACACGAAGAGGTCGAACGAGCTGGCCATCCTGTGTCCTACTATGGTGGACCCTCCCTACAAACGCATTGAGCTGTACCTTAAGGGCTTGGTGCCAGAAATTCAAAGCTACGTAACCTCAGCTAACCTTGGCACTATACAGCAAGTCGTCAAGTTGGCTCATCGCCTCACTGATCAGGCAGTTGAGCAGAACAGGCTGCCAAAGCGTATTAGCGCCACTACTTCTGATGCTCCCAACGACAATAAGCGCAAGTGGGATGGAAATCTGGGCAAGGGTTCTGTTTCAGCTCAATCTCAGCAGCGAAAGACGGATGAGTACAGGAGCCCCAGTCAGCAGTCTTCTGGGAATCAAAGTCAGGGTGGATACAAGGGAAATCACCCCAAATGTAATCGCTATAACTTGCACCACAGTGGGCCATGTGGTAAAGGCAACTGTCATCGATGCAACAAGCCTGATCACATGGCAAGGGACTGCAGGAGTCAGCATCCAACGAATCAGAACCGGCAGCAATAGCAAGCCCCACCCAATCAACGCCAGCAGCGGCAACAACAAGGTAACAACAAAGGATGCTTTCAATGTGGCGCTGAAGGCCACTTTAAGAGGAACTGCCCCCAGCTGAACCAAAACCAGAACAATAACCAAAGAAACGGGAACCACAATGGAAACAACAACGAAGGCAACAATGAAGGTAACAATAATGGAAATGGCGCCCAAGGTCGTGTGTTCGTCATTGGTCAGGGAGAAGCAAGGAACGATCCCAACGTCGTGATGGGTAAGTTTCTTCTGGACGACTTCTTTGTTACTGTTTTGTTCGATTCGGGTGCCGATACTAGTTATGTGTCCGTAAAAGTTAGCCAAATGCTTAAGCGCACTCCAACACTTCTGAACACCA
The DNA here is from genome assembly GCF_002127325.2 of Helianthus annuus. Taxonomy (NCBI): domain Eukaryota; kingdom Viridiplantae; phylum Streptophyta; class Magnoliopsida; order Asterales; family Asteraceae; genus Helianthus; species Helianthus annuus. Next base: position 149,174,518 of record NC_035440.2, read on the forward strand.
AACACACGGTAGAACTAGCTAACGGTAAAAGTCTTGAAGCCACACATGTAGTTAAAGGTTGTAACCTCGTCTTAGCTGGTCAGACATTCTCTATCGATCTTATTCCTATCACACTGGGTAGTTTCGACGTTGTTATTGGGATGGATTGGCTATCTCATCATCAAGCGGAGATTGTTTGTAAGGAGAAAATCGTCCGCATTCCTCGTTCTGGTGAAGAACCTCTCATGATTCGTGGCGACAAGAGTGGTGCTGTAGAAGGCATCAATACTTTCCTTAAGGCCCAGAAGTGTTTGCGAAAGGGCCACACTGCCGTTTTAGCACTCGTTACTGACACATCGACGGAAGAGAAGAGAATTGAAGACATCCCTATTGTGCGCGATTTTCCCGAGGTATTTCCTGAGGAATTACCTGGTCTTCCGCCTCATCGTCAAGTTGAGTTTCAAATCGAGCTAGCTCCTGGAGCCGCGCCAGTAGCTCGAGCACCATATCGTCTAGCTCCATCAGAACTTGAAGAACTGTCCACACAACTACAAGAACTCTTGGAAAAGGGTTTTATACGTCCTAGCTCTTCGCCCTGGGGAGCTCCAGTACTATTCGTGAAGAAGAAAGACGGTACCTTCAGAATGTGTATTGACTACCGCGAACTTAACAAGGATACCGTGAAGAATCGTTATCCTCTCCCACGCATTGACGACTTGTTCGACCAGTTGCAAGGGTCGAGCTATTACTCTAAGATTGATTTGAGATCGGGATACCATCAGGTGAGAGTTCGAGATGAGGACGTCTCCAAAACAGCATTCAGAACTCGTTACGGCCATTACGAGTTTCTGGTTATGCCATTCGGGCTGACGAATGCACCAGCGGTCTTCATGGATCTCATGAACCGAGTGTGCAAGCCTTACCTGGATAAGTTCGTTATCGTGTTCATCGACGATATCCTGATCTATTCTAAGAGTCAGGAGGAACACGAGCAACATCTACGACTTATGCTGGAACTTCTTCGAAAAGAGCAGTTGTATGCCAAGTTTTCGAAATGTGACTTCTGGCTTCGCGAAGTCCACTTTCTAGGCCATGTGGTAAACAAGGATGGAATTCATGTGGATCCATCTAAGGTTGAATCGATCAAGAATTGGCCTGCACCTCGCACACCAACAGAGATCCGCCAATTCTTAGGTTTGGCAGGATATTACAGAAGGTTTATCAAAGATTTCTCCAAGATTGCGCAACCTCTCACTTCACTGACTCAAAAGGGTGTCACCTATCGTTGGGGTGATGCACAGGAGTCCGCATTTCAGCACTTGAAGGATAGACTTTGTAGCGCGCCTATCCCCTCATTGCCTGAAGGCACAGACGATTTTGTGGTTTACTGCGATGCTTCCATCCAAGGACTTGGTTGCATGTTGATGCAACGTGATAAGGTCATTGCCTACGCATCACGTCAACTTAAAGTTCACGAAAGGAACTACACTACCCACGATCTAGAATTGGGAGCAGTTGTTTTCGCGCTTAAGATATGGAGACATTACCTGTACGGTACCAAGTGCACCATTTACACCGATCACAGGAGTCTCGAGCATATCTTCAAGCAAAAGGAATTGAATATGTGACAACGCCGATGGGTCGAGCTCTTGAACGATCATGAATGCGCAATCAAGTATCATCCGGGCAAAGCCAATGTTGTGGCCGACGCCCTCGGTCGAAAGGATACTATTCCTAGGCGGGTACGTGCGTTACAGCTTACCATCCAATCTAACCTTCCCGCTTAGATTCGCGATGCTCAGATTGAAGCATTGAAGGCAGAGAACATCAGGGCCGAGTCCCTACGAGGATCGAGACAACGGCTAGAACAAAAAGAAAACGGCGCCTACTATGTTAACGGACACATCTGGGTTCCACTGTATGGAGACTTGCGCGAGCTTGTGATGGATGAAGCGCATAAGTCTCGTTACTCAGTACATCCTGGTTCGGACAAGATGTACCATGATCTCAAGACTACATACTGGTGGCCTGGTATGAAAGCCAGCATAGCAACCTACGTCGGTAAATGTTTAACTTGTGCGAGAGTCAAGGTCGAATACCAGAAACCATCAGGCCCACTCCAACAACCAGAGATACCTAAATGGAAATGGGAGCAAATTTCCATGGATTTCGTTACTGGTCTGCCCAGATCTCAACGCGGAAACGATACCATTTGGGTGATTGTGGATCGACTGACCAAGTCTGCACATTTTCTGCCTATCAAAGAAACGGATAAGTTTTCTACTCTAGCAGACATCTACTTAAAAGAAGTGGTATCAAGGCACGGAGTGACAACCTCCATCATTTCTGATCGTGACGCTCGTTTTACCTCTGAACCGTGGCCAACTATGCATAAGTCTTTTGGCTCACGTTTAGATATGAGCACCGCTTATCATCCACAAACAGATGGGCAATCTGAACGCACCATCCAGACTCTTGAAGACATGCTTAGGGCATGTGTAATCGATTTTGGTAACGGCTGGGAAAAGCATCTCCCGTTAGTGGAGTTTTCATATAACAACAGGTACCACACCAGCATCCAGGCCGCTCCGTTCGAGGCATTATATGGACGTAAATGCCGATCACCTCTTTGTTGGGCAGAAGTTGGTGACAGTCAAATCACTGGCCTAGAACTAGTAGTAGATACAACCGAGAAGATTGCTCAGATACGACAACGAATGGCGGCAGCTCGTGACCGTCAGAAAAGCTATGCTGATAAGCGAAGAAAGCCACTCGAGTTCCAGGTTGGGGATCGGGTGCTACTCAAAGTTTCACCTTGGAAAGGTGTAGTTCGTTTCGGAAAACGAGGCAAACTCAACCCGCGATACGTTGGACCCTTCGAAATCACAGAGAGAATTGGCAAGGTCGCCTACAGGTTAAATCTACCTGAAGAACTCAGTGGAGTTCACAACGTGTTCCATGTGTCGAATCTGAAGAAGTGTCTGTCAGATGAGACCCTCATAGTTCATCTCAAAGAGCTCACAATCGACGACAAGTTGCGATTCGTTGAGGAACCAGTAGAGATTACGGATCAAGACGTTAAGATTCTCAAGCACACCAGAATACCCCTCGTCCGAGTTCGTTGGAATTCCCGTCGTGGCCCAGAGTATACCTGGGAACGAGAAGACCAAATGAAACTCAAGTATCCCCAGCTGTTTAAGAAAAGTGCAACCACTACTGAGGCTGAAGCTACTGCAGAATTTCGGGACGAAATTCCAAATCAACGGGGGGATGATGTGACACCCCAGCAAAACCAGGAAACCAACGCAACATAACTAGCTTCCTCAGTAACCACGCACTAATTTTCGGGACGAAATTTTCTTAACAGGGGGAGAATGTGACAACCCTCGTAATTACATGTATCCGTACGATTATTTAATAATAATTAAAGTGCTTGATGACTGTGCTGAATCATTTAACTGCTCTCTGAATACCGTGTTATACTTACATGTGCGTGTTAACATACTAGTGGTATACAGAAAAGTTAATAAATAAGTCCTGAATATTTTCCTATGTGTTAGGAATTAATTGTGTTACAAAAATATATATGTAAGACGCCTTACGGAACAATTAAACAATTTAACGGAACAGTATCCGACCGAACAACCGGGCATTACCTGGGACACCAAAATATTGCAAGAAAAATTGTTTAATTATTTCTTGGCTAGTTATGATCCCGTACACCATAACACCCACTAAATTCTCTGGTAACTAACATATGTAACTAAATACATGGATATGAACTAATATTTACCAACTATCATGAAAACTTACAATTACCCCCCCCCCCCATGCCCATTTACGGTCACCATGGACCCACCCCCATATCCCACTAGATCTTCATTCTAATATTTTATTAGATTACTTGCTTGTTTGAGTAGCCAAAATATGGGGGAAGAGATTATAAGTATGGAGCATAGGATTGCAATATCATTCCAAATCATTTCATATCTTCTCAAGATCACCACCATACCTCCACACCATACCCACTAGATTTTATTTCATATTTTATTTAGATTGATTGCTTGAGATCTTGGACATCATATTGAGAAATCTCCACAAGTATGGTGGCATAGATTATGAGATCATTTCATATCTTTCACTCTCTCACTTCACAAGATCACCATATCCCACTAGATCTCCTTATATATTTTATTAGATTGTTGCTTGATTTGGTGAACATGATATTGAGAAATCTTATAAGTATGGCTCATGAGATTTGCAAGAGCATACTTCTCACCTCAACACTCAACCTCACTACTCTCTCTCTCTATTCGGTTCCCCCAAACCGAACCCACCCCCCTCTCTCTTCACATCTTCATCTTCCATTTTTACAAGTCCCTTTTTAAGCTTAGAAGGATTCAAGAAGGTAGCTACTTGTGGAGCTTCAAGAAGGGCTTTGTCTTGCTTGTTCTTCATCTTTTCTCATTATCCTCCTCAATAGATTCTACCCTAGCTATAAGCTAGTAGTAAGCTCTTGTTTAACCTTTGTTCATCTTATTTTATGGCTAACATTGTAGTATGATGCTTATATTTACAACTAAAATGCAAGAACACTAAAAATATAAACATAAAGGTTACATGAAGTTTACTTGTATATGAAATGCTATTAGTTGATGTTGTCATGGGTATGTTGTTGGTTTAGGGTTGGTTAATACATATATGATGATTGATCGTCGAACTCTTGATAAAATCCGTTGTTCGGACATGTGTTGATACAATATAGTAACATATTAAACTATAAAGAACATGCTGAATCACATTTCCAGCCAACTTCATCAGGCTGTAAACAGGTTGTAAACACTACGAAAAACTGATATTTTGACTCCAAAACGTGTTATTATGAAATACGGTTCTAATGGAACCGGAATCGTAATTTTTGGACTCCGTTTACTATTTTAAAAGCGTCTTTTCATAACAGCAGCTAGAGCTGCAATTTTTCTGCTGAAAAAGTGCGTCTTGTTTTCTGTTATAACTTGTAATCTGTGTGGAGTCTGATCACGAAATTTATACCATAGTTGACCACCGATGTATTTGTAATTACCCCACTGGAATTTCGTAAATCGGACACTTGATGAATGTTTAATAAATTGTTCCGTGGACTGTGGTCAGAAATACATAAATCTGAGTTCAGTCCGGAATATGAATTTTTATAAAATATTGGTAGTGAACCGGATCCCGATATTTTTACACAATAAAACTTGGAACGTTTAGGACATTTTGTAAAAATTTGGAAATTTTTGGAATAATTTAACTATTTTATTAAAATGTCCGAAAACAGCCGGTTTTGAATATAAATGCTGAAATGACATAAGTTGTGACTTGCGTGTCTAAATGTCGAGTATGCTATCTGCGAATGATCTAACATGTTATATGTGTTATATACATTATTGTATGTTTGCTTATGAGTGGGGAATGGATGGGAAGTATATATGGGCATAAACAGTTAAAGTAATGCATGTTATGTGATAGATACGTGTAGGAACTTTGTGCTCTATTTGTAAGATACTGAATGACTAACTGTAAATCATACTAGGACGTGATTGACCGACCTTGACTGTTAGCGATATTTGAGAATCTAACCGAGCAAACCGAGGTGAGTTCACACTTTTCTACAAAGCATGGTAAATTCCTGGTGGGAATGGGAATAGGTACAGGAATAGGGATTCCTCGTCCTTTGAGACGTGTTCAGGAATGTAAATTCCTCGTCCTGTTGGGACGTGTTAGACTTACTGGACTAGAACTCTATCAGCGAAGTCCCTCCCTTTTTGTATCGACTTAATCGCCGAGGCTATGGCGAGCGGGTCATTAGTTAATAGCGCTATTAGGTTTAACAAACCTCACACCGTGCCAGTCGGACGGGCGTGTACTAATGGACTATGGCACGTCGGTGGTGATAGAACACCGACGCTAGGGCACAATTGATTTTTGTTAGTAGTCGATATGATAAACGAGTCTGGTAGTTTAAAATACTGGGGTAGCTCCCCACGGCCAAAGTGCCGGGCTGGATAGCCAGGGAAGGTGGACATGGGATGGTTAACTAATAAACGTTTTCGAACTATGGGGTAACCCCCACGGCTGGATAGCCGAATGAGATTAAACTATGTTTTTGGAAATAACTCTAAAATGGACAACCAACCGTGAACTCACTCAATTTTGTTGTTGACTCGTTATTACATGCTTTGCAGGTCATTAGATGCTATGGAGCTTGCATATGGAGGTGGTCATTGTGGGATGCGAACTGATATGTCCAGTACTTAATGAATAAACTTTATGAACTTATTAAACCTACTTTTGGACTTTAAACTTATGAACTATGGACTTATGTTTTGAACTTATGTTTTATGCTTCCGCTGCTAACCTAAAATCGGTTTACTTCCTTTTGGTCACCAATCGTATTGTGTTTGGTTTTATTTACTTAATTATGTTGTTAAATATGATTGGTGTCTCGATCCTGGTCATGTCACGCCTCCAAGCGGTGATACTCCGCATGGTGGATTTTGGGGGTGTGACAAATGTCCTATCTTCCCACGTTACCCTAACCTCTTCATCGATCCATCTTCTAGATTTAGATAGAATACAACATTTAATCTCATGATTTTCCGGCGAACTCCATGAAAAGTCTGATCCGACGAGAACCTTACCAAATAGACCCCCGATCTCGTTGAATAACTCATCATCTCTCACCTGTATCGGAGCACCCCTGATCCGTATCCAAGCTACCTGCTCATCCTCGAGGTCCTGACCCTCCCAAAGCACAGCTGAAGAGAAAATTTTATTCCACAAAGGCACCTTCTCTCTAATAAACTCCAGAGCATTCTTTTTCTCCTTGAAGGTTATCAATAATTTCAGCCCACTAACATAACTAATTAGATTATCCCGGTATCCCCCCTCATCCAGCATGCTATGAACTATCCTTAACGAATCAATGTTTATTACTTCCACAATGACTGATCTCATCATGCAATGGTTAGGATACGCCGCCAGCTTACCTTTATAAACCATTTTCTTCCCTGAACCGTGTACCTCGTTTTTTTCCATGCCCTTCCTTGACGAACCAACAAGTGTATCTCTATACTCATTTAATCCCCCGTGTAAAAGCGGGAAGGTTGAGTCATCGGAACAGCTTGAGGCTGCTGCCCGGAACATACTTCATGGCAGGACGCGGTTGCTCAAACTTCCTTTTATATTTATCATACTTTGCCGGAAAGACGATAAGCTTCACCTCAAAAACAGTCAACTTGTTCATTCCTTCCAGCACATACTCGAGATTTGTCACCCCCTCCAGTCTCACGAACCTAAAAAAAGTTACCTCTAGCATCTCTTTTCTGGGCAACATACGCGTCTTTGACGACCCCGTGCGGCATGAAAGCTTTCCAAAGCAAACTTTTTGATATCCCCCCCCCTGGTAGATTTCCTACGTAGAATGTTGTTGTTGGGGCCTCCTGATTACCCTTTACCCCTGTTGATTTCTGTTTTCGGTAGATTACGTCCGTGCAAGGTCCTTCCGTCATCGATTACAGACCTACTAAGCAATCAAAATCACATATCTTTAAAAGGTTAATAGGATTCGTATCGATCTAGCTGAACTATCATGATACCCGCGATCGATTACAGACCTGCTAAGCAATCAAAATCTGGATTCAGCCAAGGATATCCACAGAACTAGAAACAAGAAAGGCTTAATATGATCAAACCCTAACCCTGCTAACAATGCTCGTATCACCCAGTTTGTATGAGGATTAAACCGTGCAATGACAGGATTGTTATACAGGACTGGTGGTAAGATCGATTAAGATGACAAGATTAAATTTTAGGAGTTTTTATACCAATTCACCAAAAAAATATATTACCCACTAAATATTAATAATTTAGCAATTAATATTTATATTATGCGATAGACGGCGTATTGCGTCTTAAAAATTGATATAAGTTTAAAACAAACATAATTTTCGAATAACGCAAGAGAAAAACCACTAACTTTGTTTTTTACAAGTTTTAATTAAATTTTCAATTATAATATATTATTTTATGATAATCAATAATGAGAGATTTGCCTATCTATCCTTAGGGATAGATGTAAGGTTTGCCTACATCAACCCTCCTTAGACCCTACAACTAGTTTTAAAAAATGCTATTTATGAGATTTACTGGGTATGTTTGTTGTATTTTCTGATAATCAATGCATATTGACCAATTCTGGACTTCTAAATTTAACCGGCTCGTTAGCGACACTCGTTTCGGGTCATTTATCGCAACACGATACGGTAATTTCTGAAAACTACCATATGCAAACCTATGCGTTAAAAGGGCATACTATGCTTTAAATGACCTTTAATAACTAAAAAACAAGTCTAATGAATTGAAATAAGCATGTTTTACATTAGTACAAATACTAATCTAAAAATGCCGGATCTCATAGTCTATCCATGTTTAAGAAATTTCGTCCCGAAATTTAGTTCAAGTCAACTTGTTCTAACAACTTATAGACTAATTGGATTTGAGTTTTGATAACTAGATCAAGGTAAGAGTGATCATTCTGAGAAAGGGTCTCGAGTTTCGGGTACACGCCCCACGATTGAGAAAGAATCTAGCTGCGAAAATCATCTTTATTAGATTTTCTTTTTTGAAAAAAAGAACTTCATTAAAACTCATCTAGATCTAGACACTGGAGCAAGGTAATGAACACGGAGACTGTCACACCCCGACCGCGTAAAACAACAACCGCGGCGGAAACGTCAGGGAGTGTCGTAACAAAATCATTGTTTCATAACACATGGTAATTGAAGTTTTGTTTTATTGAATTAAAAGAGGTTACAAAGTCTTAAAAAACAAAGAAACATAACATAATTAACTAGTCTTGCATCTTTTATTGTCACTAAGGCCCAAGTCTGCCTAAGTGTATCTTAATCAACCCTATGCATCAGCTCCTGAAAACACATGTGAAAATAGGTACGTCAGCATAAAAATGCATGTGAGATACACAGGTTTTATTGATTCAGGATTCATAACTTGTAGGTTAAAAGAATGTTTAACAAAAGGTAGTCATGAACCTTAAAAAACTGTTTTCTTTTAGAAATCATACGAATATCGATAAGAAATTAGATAAAAGAATAATGCATAGTTAAGTAAATAACCAAGTAAAAATGAGTTTGTATAAAATATGTTGTTTGTAAAACAATGGTTTGTGAAGATATGTTATTTGTGTAAAATGTAATATGTCTAAATTGAAATGGTTTAAATAACGCTACAATATGTAATATCATAAAAGCACTTATATATAGGAAGTACCAGCGGCGTATCCACCATGCTTTTATTATATTACACACGCCTCGTTATTTAAATCACTTACCCAAACAAACCACCAAAATGTATTGTTTAAACCAATGTAAAAATGTTCATGTATAATCAAATGTTATGTATGGAAAATAAAAAAGTATCTACTCAAACCATATATAAAATGTACAAAACAAAGTATTTGAATAAATCATAGTTTAAATCAAAAGTTATGTTTTGTAAAATCAATGCTTTATTGATACAAACATCTATGCGGTATTGTTAAACGTATACATTCAAGCCTTGCGACTGTGGAGACAAACCCTTAACAAGTTAAAGGTTTATCAAAATTATGTATATCGGATTCAGTCATTCCCTACGTCCAAACAAACCTAGGATTTTAGGAACGGGAATTGTCAATCCCTATGATACCACTACTTACTACCGAGCGGCGTGATCAATGATAATGAACGTATTTTTGAGCCGTTAAACAAACCAAATGTCATACCAAATGTAAGCATGCTATGTGAAAACAATGTACTAAGTATGCTAAATGAATATACGTAGCAAAAATGTGATGTAAATCAATGTGTACGTATGCTAAAATAAATATATGAAACAAATGTGTTTATGAAATCAATGTACTAGCATGTTAATTAAACATACATAGCATAAACATAGATGAAATCATGTACTATACGTGTACTATATGAAAATAGCAAGTATATGTTATAAAAGCATGAAAAGTACGAAAGTAAACAAGTAGGCACATGTATTTCACCCAAAAATGTTTGAAAACAGTAAAAGAGGGGACATGTACTCACTTGAGAATGCTTAAGAGTCATGAAACAACAATCAAACAACGCTTGAGGGATCACGGAAATCAAACGGCACCTAATATAGGTAACTATGTTAATGAACCGGTCCTAAATCGGAAGATCAGATAGAATGAGGTTTCGAAAACCAAATGAGTATACTAACTCATGTAATATGGTTTAACAAAGCCTACATTCTAAATCAGAACCTATCCTAAGTGCTTACGACCCATTACGACTCGTTTAGGTAGCTTACGCTACTTTAACGCGTCATTCGCGTAAAACGCGTTTGGACCTCCTAACTAGTCCTATGACAAGTATTATATGCCTTAACATATCTAATATTATTGCCTAATCAGTTTAGATGTCAAAATTTAGGTTACATATGCTTAAAATGAAATTATGCGTAAAAAGGGCATTTTGGTCATTTTCCTTCGGCATATAAACTACCTATCATACAACTAAATAAACGAAGTGACCATAAGGTATAACCTTGGAAGGTTATTCCCTATACAACTATGGTCACAAAATATGTTTGGTCGGATCCTAATGATCGACCAAACGGGTCGAGTTCGAAAGTTTAAGCGGTTGTTTAGACCGCTTATCTTACGACCCTATATAAGCACAAAACTAAAAGTGATGAGTTAAACATGTTAAAACATGTTAAAACATGTTTAACTAAGCTGGAAAACAAGTTTGATATCAAAACAAATGGTTTTGATACCCGAAAATAGCTTCGTTGCAAAATACGTGTAAACACGTATTTTGACCGAAACTTTGACTCGTTACTACGCCTAATTAACGTGGTAATCAGTAGGTATAGTCACAAGGGACTATAACCCTCGTGATTATGCTCACGTTGCAAAGTTCAAACGAACTTTGTGTTGACCATAAACTGGTCAAAGCAGAAAGTCAAACACCGTTTGACTTTCATGCTTAAAAACGCATAAAAGCATGAAAGAAGCTTACAAGAGGTCCAATACTTGAAGATAGAAGAAGAAAACTTGAAGATTAGGACCTTCAACCAGAAGGGATAGTCCCAATTGTCCATAAAATGAGAGAAGACAGATTTGAGCAAGTTGTTGGAATGAAAATCATGGGGTCTTTATAGATTTTGGACAACCGTTAGGATCGTTTCTTGGATTTCGAGGTTCGATCTGGACCTTACAAGTATTACCCACTGTTTTAGCATTGTATGGGTGCCCAAAACCAGCTCTATGTTTGAAAAAACCATGTACAAAAGCCTGAAACCAGCTGTTGTTTGTGAAAACTGGGTTTTTGCTGATTTGGGGAGCTCTCGTGCCCTGCGTACAAGTTGGAGCTGGCCTACGCGGCCCGTGACCGCTGATCAGTTCAGAAACAGTTTCAATAATTATAACTTTGGCCCCTGCAAGTGCTTAATGCCATTTTTGACTCGTTTAAGGCCCGTTAAGCCATTTTCAAGGCTCTACAATGATGCCTAAGCATAGGTAACATGAAATATGCTTGAAAACATCTCGGATGTCGGTTGGTTTGGTTGTATGGTCATGTTATTCGGTTAATTACGACGAAACACGAACGGACGCGAAAAACGATCCAAATTACACGACGAATGGACTTTTATTATGCCAATCACTAAAATAAAATATTTTGACGATTACAAAAATTTTTGGATGTCCGGATATGTTCAGAACGTAAGATATGCGCGAAAATGCAAACTTATGCACTTTTTGACGCTTTTAGTCCCTGATTGATCAAAAAGTTTATTTTAGCATACCGAACCCCTCAAAGCCCATTTCTAAGCTATATAAAGGACATTTATGGTATGTTTAACTTATGATCATATTCCGGAATGTTCGTTACTATACGAATTGGTAGACTTTTGCAGTTTGACGCAAATGGTCCCTGCGATCGAATAAACTTGATTTCGACACACCAAACCCTCCAAAACTTATTTCTAAGCTATGTAAAGGTTTTTTAAGGTATGTTAAGCCTATGTCACTGTTCCAGAATGTTTGTCGCGTTAAACTGATTACGTTTACGCATTAGTTCGCGTATAACTTTCCAGAAAGCGATTTAGAGTTTGAAATCAAACAAGGATTGAAATGAGAAATTGTTAAACATGAATAAACAAATATAGGGATCAAATTACGTTGTTTCAATGATAATTAAACTGTCCAAAGTTTGAATAATGAATACGCAAGCACATGTGTCACAGTCTCCCCTACTTTAGGAAATTTCGTCCTGAAATTTATTTAGAGGAAACTTGTGAGAGAAGATGTGGATATTTTGCTTTCAAATAAATCCTCTGTTCCCTAAGTACAATCCTTGGGTCACGTTTTGATTTCTAGCAAGCTTTTGTTATTTGTACCAATCGGCTGATTAAAGGGAAGGGTTTAGATCCGAAGATTTAGACTCCATTCTGATGAGTATGCGAATGATTGAACTAAATCTCAAGAGTGATATAAAATTGTCAAATGGTGTAAAGTGCGTGTGAATTTGACAAGAAGCTGAAGCCTCGAACATGGATAGGGAGAATGTTTCTTGTGAAGGCTATCATAGGAAACTTGTGTGAGCTCGAAACTTGAAATCGAAGAGATAAAACAACATTGGTCAAGGTTCTGAACTTCTAGTAACTTAAATAACATCATGCTTGCAATGTAAGAGGGACACTTATATAAATATATGAAGCGCCATTGGTGCGTCTACCGTACCTCCATTACATTGTTCACGTTTCGTTATTTTTGCCACTAAAGGTTCTTACACATGACAAATCTTACTGTGGTTTCTGTGCACTGAATTCCATAATTATGTATGCATCCATAATTATGTAATTCCTTGCACAGTCCGCATAGTGCATTTTATAATGTGTAGGGGAAGAAAATCAAGCGAATAAACCTGCGATGACTGTGGCTAGACTACCAAAGGGTCCTTTTTAGTTAGATCAACGAATGATCTTTTAAAATAGACCACTAAAGGGTCTTTTCAGCTACATCATCTCATGATGTCATTAACCAGGTTAACGAATTAATCTTTTTAACTAGACCGCCCAAGGGGTCTCTTTTGAATTATGTAGTGGTACCATATAATTCAAGGGTCTTAACTATTACGTAGAAGCCCATTAAGGATTTAATGTAGTACCTTTGGATATCCTACTATGAATCACTCATATGAAGATATGGAAGATTCTACGAGGATTTGAACAACGAATATTCGGATCACACAAAAACATAAAAGAAAACACATAATCACATAATTGTTTAACTTGATCTTCAATTTGTTATAGATTTTATTTATCAGCTTGTTATCGGTTTGTACACGGGTATTTAACGTACACCAGGAATCCAATCCGTGGATTTCAATTATCACTTTAAACATCTTCAAGAATCTAACTATGAAGATAGGAAGATCTTAATAGGAATTCGGCTTTGTCCTTATTGAGTCGTAATGTACGTATTAAAGCATACAAAGAATCCAATTAAGGACTCCGATTTTGAGCGATAAACATCCACAAGGATCTAATTGTGAAGATAAGAATATCCTATATGGATTTTGGAATTTGAATAGCGGGAGACGTTTCGAAACCTTGCACTAGACGTGCTTAAGTTGATATACGAGGTAAAACGTTTATGAAGTTTCGGTGCTAGATATGCCACGGTGACATATGAAGCAGAATTTGGAGGTTGTGTACTACGTACGTTAAGTCAATCATATGAGCAGAATGTTTTCGAAAACTATGCATGGGGTTCTTTAGAAATGTATTTAATGGTTTTGAAACTTTACGTAATACTTTTGAAATCATACGGTGGACGTATTTGGTAAATAAGTTTATAAATTGTTTTAAAATTATGTGAGATGAATTTTGTAATCATGTATAAGGTTTTTGAAAACATGGATATGCTTTTGAAATCATGCACTTGATATATTAAGTGAATACACTGTGTTAAAATGTTTTCAAACTATATGAAATATTTTGAAATCATGAAGGATGCTTTTGAAAAACATATACTATGTATGTTGTTATGAAAACTAGAATGTAATGATGTGGGTATGAGATTGAAAAATACCTTTAGTTATCTAACCAAGGATTTAAAGTGATACTTTGAGTAATCGTCTAAGATTGTAACTTGTATCATGTATCATGTACCCCGTTTCTTAGAATGAAACGTGTACTTAGGATTTTCAAGGAAATCGTGAGCGATCACATGAATGGGAGAACTACTGGAGTAGTTTGTTTTGCAAAGAACAAAGTTCCTTGATGTAGGTATCGTAGGGTATGCCATACACATATGTAACTACATTTGTTTTTTGTACATCAGAATTGTGAACAACGATTTATTTAGACCAACCACATTGTTTCAAAGTTCAAGGAAAACCTAAGCAACAAAACGTAAAATTTTAGTCATTTCAAAACAACATTATCTTCCATTCCGCCAAATGCTTTTTCATGGGTCGGATTTTCATTGACAAGCCTTGGGCATTTGTTCCTGAAATGACCTATCTCGCCATAGTTGTAGCAAGTACCATGCGGAAAACGAGCTTGAGCAGGGTTGGCTTGAGGTTGGTTTGGACCACCTTGGTTCGGGTTAATTCGACAAGCATTTGCCAGGTGACCAACTCGCCCACATGATGCACATTGACGACACTGTAGGTGAGCTAGGTGGTGCCCATTACATCTGTTGCATAACGGTGCAGTTCCCTTGTATTGCTTCCTAGCAGGTGGTGTTGCCACCTGGCTAGGTCTCGCTTGATTCGGAGCATTCGCTGGAAGATTCTTTGAAGCTTTACGCTTTCTTGATCTTCGTGAAGGCTTGGCTTCTGTTTCCTTTGGTGTCTCTTGGGTGGCTTTATACTTGAGACAAGACATAGTAAAAGCTAATTCAGCAGTCTTCTGGAATACTAAGCCTATTCGTTGGGCAATTTTGGTAGCTAGTTCGGACATTTGAGTGTCGCTGCGATGAAGAGACATCCTAAAGGAAATGGAAGACATGGGAGGACACAAGTGAAATGTTAACGGATAATCAAAACAGAATGTTTAAATATATCGACAACGCATGAAGATTGTGGTCATTTGTTTGTTACCTAAGGCAAACAAATGAGACGGTGGCTAATCAAAGTAAGCGGGTAATATTATTGTATCGCGAAGACATGCTTTATCCTATAAGTGGACACTTACCCCAAGAGTTCTCAGGTAAGAGTGACTGGTCCGATTATGTGGATTTGTACGAACACTCTAGCCTTAGACAGAAAACTCGGGATACAGGCATCCACCCTTCCAGATTGCATGTGTTCACATTAATAAGACCCAAACTTTGACGAGATTTTGAAACTTTGAGGGGTTCAAAACCTTATAATAAATCATCCTAGAATAGATGATTGGTTTTCAAAGCGGATTTGACATTTGTGTTCTTGTTGTGGTTGTCGCCTAAAGATAAGTGACGGTATTGTTGTAAGATCTAAACACAAGAATCTTGTGTTAGGGTCCTAGGAAGGTTACAGACTAGGTCAAAGCATTACTAATAACCTAATTCCCTATAACCATGAGCTCTGATACCAACTTTTCTGTCACACCCCGACCGCATAAAACAACAATCGCGGAGGAAACATCGGTGAGTGTCGTAATAGAATCATTGTTTCATAACACATGGTAATTGAAGTTTTGTTTTATTGAATTAAAAGAGGTTACAATGTCTTAAAAAAACAAAGAAACATAACATAATTAACTAGTCTTGCATCTTTTATTGTCACTAAGGCCCAAGTCTTCCTAAGTGTATCTTGATCAACCCTATGCATCAGCTCCTGAAAACACATGTAAAAATAGGTACGTCAGCATAAAAATGCATGTGAGATACATAGGTTTTATTGATGCAAGATTCATAACTTGTAGGTTAAAAGAATGTTTAACAAAAAGGTAGACATGAACCTTAAAAAATGTTTTCTTTTAGAAATCATACGAATATCGATAAGAAATCAGATAAAAGAATAATGCATAGTTAAGTAAATAACCAAGTAAAAATGAGTTTGTATAAAATATGTTGTTTGTAAAACAATGTTTTGTGAAGATATGTTATTTGTGTAAAATGTAACATGTCTAAATTGAAATGACTTAAATAATGCTACAATATGTAATATCATAAAAACACTTATATATAGGAAGTACCAGCGGCGTATCCACCATGCTTTTATCATATTACACACGTCTCGTTATTTAAATCACTTACCCGAACAAACCACCAAAATGTATTGTTTAAACCAATGTAAAAATGTTCATGTATAATCAAATGTTATGTATGGCAAATAAAAAGTATCTACTCAAACCATATATAAAATGTACAAAACAAAGTATTTGAATAAATCATAGTTTAAATCAAAAGTTATGTTTTGTAAAATCAATGCTTTATTGATACAAACATCTATACGGTAATGTTAAACGTATATATTTAAGCCTTGTGACTGTGGAGACAAACCCTTAACAAGTTAAAGGTTTATCAAAATTATGTATATCGGATTCAGTCATTCCCTACGTCCAAACAAACCTAGGATTTCAGGAACGGGAGTTGTCAATTCCTATGGTAACACTACTTACTACCGAGTGGCGTGATCAATGTTAATGAACGTATTTTTGAGCCGTTAAACAAACCAAATGTCATACCAAATGTAAGCATGTTATGTGAAAACAATGTACTAAGTATGCTAAATGAACATACATAGCAAAAATGTGATGTAAATCAATGTGTACATATGCTAAAATAAATATATGAAACAAATGTGTTTATGAAATCAATGTACTAGCATGTTAATTAAACATACATAGCATAAACATAGATGAAATCATGTACTATACGTATACTGATGTGCACAAAATGCAACATATAAATTACATCAATTATGGCTTAAAACTAACCCTTTTTTAGTACTAATGTTGGAAAAAGTGTGCTTTTGTCTTCCTTTTGTATTTTCAGGATTAAATGAGCTCAAAATAACAAAAGAAGCAAAAAGACAGAAAAATCTAACATAAAGACTAGAAAAGGAACAAAAAGTGACAAGCCCGACCCCCCGACATCATCTTCCCAAGCAAAACAGAGAAGACAGAAGACTAAACACGCCGCTGAGCACGGGGCCGTGCCCAAGAAGCAGCAGAAAAGACAAACCTATAGAAGCTTCTACTGCCCACCACGGGGCCGTGCCCAGCAGACACGGGGGCGTGGTCAACTTGCTGCAGGCGCATTTATTGTAATTGCGAATTACAATTAATGAAGAGAGAGAGTGTCAGATGGACACGGGGCCGTGCCCAGCGGGCACGGGGCCGTGCCCGAGCTTCTGTTCAGCCTATAAATAGGAGTGTTTGGAGCTCTTGCAACTCATCCCTTGGCACACCACCTCTCTCACACTTCATCCACCACCCACCACCATCACAAAACCATCATCCACCACCATCATCCATTGTCCATCATAGAGTGTGTGAGTCGTCTCGGGATCCAAGATTGATTGTAAGAGTTCTTGACAATCAAAGGCCATGTTTGCCTAAGTCTCTTACATCACTTGGTGAAGACAAGTGTTTAGTGTAATACTTTTTATTTTTAATCTTTTGCACTTTTTAATTGGTTTTGTATTAATGACTTTAATTACTAGTTTCTTATGTTGAAGGTGATTCTTCCTTATCGTTTGTCCGTGGTGTCTTGGCATTATTTTACTGTCTATATAAAATAAAAGATTTTCTCCATTCATATCTCCACGGTCTATATGGAGGTATGTTGGCTACCTGGTCGGGGGTTAAGGGAACGGTTTGGTAAGAGTCTTGCCATTGTTCAGTGTATAGATCCTGCAAAGGATCTGGGTCAAATTTAGTAGGACCTCCTTCAATACCCAAAGGTATTGGATGGCGGGGGTCCAAACTCTTTGATCCCCTCATAAGTTAAACTACTATTAAAACTTTAACCCAGCTACTTAGGACTGTATCCCTGCTGACTCAGACTACTTAGCTGAGGGTAACGTCGCCTTCAAAAGAGGGGCCTACCACATTATGCATTAATAACTTAATTAATTATCTTTCAATAATCCGATCCTTTAGGATTGTATCCTTGCTGACTCAAACTATTGGGTTGAGGGTAACGTCGCCTTCAAAAGAGGGGCCTACTACAATAACTAAGATAATCTCCTAAACAAGTGCAAAAGTGCAAAAATAATCAAAGGTTACACTACACACGAGTCGGATCCAAGTGATTCATCTTGTCTACCTGTTTTATTTTTATTTTTATTTTTCAGCATTTTAGTTAGTTTTATTTTCTTAGTTTAAAACTTTTTTTTCTAACAATTTGATTTGATTAGACGTTGAGGATAAACCGATACTAAAAGCTCTTGTGTCCTTGGACGATCTCGGTATCTTACCAACACTATACTACGTCCACGATGGGTGCATTTGCCCATATGTGTGTTTAGTGTTAGTAAATATCGTGTTTTATAAATTTAAAACTTGGCTAAGAAAGTGTAAAAAGGGCTTAAAATATACCTAAAACAATAACACACTTCACGCACATCAAGTTTTTGGCGCCGTTGCCGGGGAAACAAGGATTTTAAGAAAGTTAGGAATCAACGGCCTAATCATTTTTTCTATTTTCTTTTTATTTTTTTTAGGATTTTCTTAATTTTTCAGCTTCTGCAGAACTCAGCACGGGCCGTGCCTACTGAACACGCCCCGTGCCCAATCATTGGAACAGGCAATCTGGTTTTAAGTCAGACAGTAAACTGAACACGGGGCCGTGCCCACTCAACACGCCCCCGTGCCCAAGATTCAGTTACTGAAAACAGAACCGTTAGATCCCGGCGGTTGGTAATTTCTGACACAAACATGAGTGATAGTAATTCTTTTTACTTTCGGCACTCTTATGGTACGTGGTGTCAATTATGTGGTGGCAAACATAAAGAATTAGAATGTTATTTTCTAAATTGTAAGCCCCACTATATAGACCCACCGTCTCCCTATAACCTTAAAAGGGGCCAAAGTAAAAATAATCACTATCTCTCCCTCGAATGCGTCCAACCAGATATTCTAGGAGAAATGATCCTTGACGAGTTATTTCAATTAGAAAATCTAGTTCTTAATTGGTTAGAAGAGCTTAGGATGGATTTCATTAATTCATCTCAAGACAATGACCAAGAAGAATTGTTGGGGTCGCATGAAAACAACCTCGTTGTTTCCGATCTTACCTTCAACTCTAGTAAAGACTTGGACGATAGTCGTCCCTGTACTGATTGTGCCGTGAAGGACTCCTCATCGACTTCGTTCGGTGCATACATAGACCTGAGCGATTCGGCATATACCTTCTTTAATGAGAGCCCGGAAAAGGGTTGGACTTGTCCACCTACAATTAACATAGGAATCACCCTCACCGACAACCTCTTGCATTCTCGTCTTAGTCTAGAGCAATTAAGGTATCTTAGGCACTTTGGGGTTGTTCCATCCAGTAAGGAACCACCCGATACAGATAAATTCCTTAGGAATAGACAAACTTCATAAAACAGCCTTCCGACACGGGGCCATGCCCAGTTAACATGCCCCCGTGTCCACCATAAAGATTCCCTTCTGATTTTATGTCAGAATACGGACAAAATGTGTCAGGATCTTGTCTGAACACGGGGCCGTGTCCAGCCAACACGGGGCCATGCCCAGCCCGCTGTCAATTTCTATAAATGCAGCCCAGAACCCTTCACATTTGGACCATCCAGGGACAGAGATTTGGAGGAATCTTCTCTCCTACCATCCTAGGTATGTTCTAAAAGAAGGTTCCAACAACCATCTTGTCATTTCCTCTTTTATCCATTTCCTTCTTCATCTTTCTCCAAAAACCTCCATTAAAGTTTGAAGTTTCAAGCTTTATGGCAAGGATTATTGAGTTTTGTTCAAAGAATCTTGGTAAAAATAAGTTGTATAACATTGTTTTAAGTTACTATTGTTCAAAAAGGCTTCATAATTTGGAAAAATAACTTAAAACCCCGAGATTCCTTGATCCAAAATTCTGCAGAAAGATGAACACGGGGCCGTGCTCAATGAGCACGGGGCCGTGTCCAAACTGCTGTTTCAACAAAATGAACTATTTTCAGTTTGTTTTCGTAGAATGTCAGGTGAAAAACAGCGAGACATCTTCCGTGCATTCAACAAATAGTCGAAGAGGGAGAAGGCCTTCCATTGAGGCTACCCTTGTACACTATGTCATGGCATTAAGGGAAGCTCTCGATGAAATGACTTCAGTGGAGGAGGTCCTAATCGACCGTATCAACTATCTTACGGTGGGGCTGGAGAATAGCTTTCAAGAAATTAACCTTTTGCACCAAAGGTTAAATATTCTTGTGATACCTCCCGAGGAGCCAATCCTCCCGCAAGAGGATTGAAACCTAGCGCTCGGGATTAACAACCCTACCGGGTGGGACGACATTCCAGCGGAACCTCCCCTTGAGCATCTACAAGAAGTCCCGGTGGAAGTTGTAACTCCTCAAACCGACGCCAACGAACCCGGCTTCCTCTTCCCAAGAGAGATAGAGGAGTGGTTCGCCGACGAATGAGGAACCCACGCCTGGAAGAAAGGAGATCTTCAAAGCCTCATATAACCAAGAGAGCTATCTCTTTGGAAGTTTTGCTAACTAGAATAATTGTTAGGCGAAGACTCCTTAATCTAAGCTCCTTATCTAATTAACTCTTTAGGATTATGTATTTCTCTCTATGATTGTAATGAAATGATGGTTTTAAGGTTTGGATGGTGTTGTAATAAATAAAACACACTCGGGATGGTAAAGGATAACAAGGGAAACGAGAAACATAGCCCCATGCACGAAAACAGGTCCATCCGACAACAATTTCTTCATTACAGTAAGCTCAGCACGGGCCGTGTCCGCCCAACACGGCCCCGTGCTGCACATCCTGCAGAAAATTGCCCAGTTTAGGTAACTGGACACGGGCCGTGTTCACTGAACACACCCCCGTGTCCAGGCTTCTGTTTCTTTTCTTTAATTTTTGTCATTGGCACTTGAACACGGGGCCGTGCCCGGTCACCACGGGGCCGTGCCCGGTCACCACGGGGCCGTGTCCAGGATGCCAGTAACAAAAAATTTTGCTTTTAACACCATTTTACATATTCAATCAACCTAAAAACTTATTTTTGGGGACACATTGAGGACAATGTGTAATTTAAGTGTGTGGGGATGCTAAAACCTTGAATCTTGCAAGTCCTAATAACAAGCCTTACACAAAACTCTATTGGAACCGCTAATCACCCCAAATTTTTTCAAAAATTTTCATTTTTTTTACTTGTCTAAGTTTAAGTTGGGAATTCAAGTTCTAACAAGGTTATATTTTTACAAGTTTACAACCGATAGCGTCGTGATAAAAAGAACCAACATAAGAAAATTACAAAAAGGCATGACAAACTTAGTTAAAATTTGATTATATATACTTGATCACATAAAAACCCCTTTCCCACAAAAGTGAGTTTTGAGCCTTTAACGAGCATACAAATATATATCTTTACACTAAATGCGCATTTTTCTTTTCTTGTGTGAATAGCCGCTTGGTTCGTACGACTCTAGAACTTGCCACAACAATACATTCCCGGTCCTTACCAACTTAAACCCGAGTAAGTAAATGATGGAGGCATTAGGACTAACCCTTTTATTTCTACACCATTATTTTTCATTTTTTTACCACCTACCCAAAATTCCCCTAGTTAACCCCTTTGAGCCTAAACCTTTTCATTTCTTAACCCAAAAACCATCACCCTTTTTACCCACCTAAACATTTTTTATTTTTAACCCTTCATTTTAGTAACAACGTTCGGTTTTCTAATGACTCTACTAAAAAAAAGAAGTTATATATTTTGATGAAACCAAACAAACAAGTTCATCAAAAATAACTTTGTTTGAAACAAGTGGTTCATCAAAATAAAATAAAAATGTGAAAAATAAAAAGTCTTTTAAAAAACCGACGTTTGTTACGCTTTTCGACATTTTTACTAACCACTAACCCAACCGCCCACCTTTAGCCCAAGCCTAACCCTTCACCCAAAAAGTCCTCTTGATATTTACAAAGATATAAAGTTAAAAAGGAGGAGGATTGATTGCTTGGCAAGCTTATGGTAGGAGTAAGTTCCATGCCGCTCTCGAGTGATTCACTAAAAATACACCTTCGACCGAGTGTTGAGTGATTCCCCTGTGAGGTATGTGAACTTGTATATAAATGGAATTTTAAAAAGGTATGTTATGCCCTAATAAATAATTTATCTTATGAAATGTTTTTAATAAATCATGACGAATAGGATTGTAAATAAATAAAAATAAAACCTAAACAATCTTGGAAAATCCCGACACTCTATGACAAGCCCAAAAAAACTTCTCTTCTACCCATTCCATTTGGGAGTGAATAAAGCCACATTATACAGAGTTTTGCTTGAGGACAAGCAAAGATTCAAGTGTGGGGGTATTTGATGTGCACAAAATGCAACATATAAATTATATCAATTATGGCTTAAAACTAACCCTTTTTTAGTACTAATGTTGGAAAAAGTGTGCTTTTGTCTTCCTTTTGTATTTTCAGGATTAAATGAGCTCAAAATAACAAAAGAAGCAAGAAGACAGAAAAACCTAACATAAATACAAGAAAAGGAACAAAAAGTGACAAGCCCGACCCCCTGACAGCATCTTCCCAAGCAAAACAGAGAAGACAGAAGACTGAACACGCCGCTGAGCACGGGGCCGTGCCCAAGAAGCAGCAGAAAAGACAAACCTATAGAAGCTTCTACTGCCCACCACGGGGCCGTGCCCAGCGGACACGGGGGCGTGGTCAACTTGCTGCAGGCGCATTTATTGTAATTGCGAATTACAATTAATGAAGAGAGAGAGTGTCAGATGGACACGGGGCCGTGCCCAGCGGGCACGGGGCCATGTCCGAGCTTCTGTTCAGCCTATAAATAGGAGTGTTTGGAGCTCTTGCAACTCATCCCTTGGCACACCACCTCTCTCACACTTCATCCACCACCCACCACCATCACAACACCATCATCCACCACCTTCATCCATTGTCCATCATAGAGTGTGTGAGTCGTCTCGGGATCCAAGATTGATTGTAAGAGATCTTGACAATCAAAGGCCATGTTTGCCTAAGTCTCTTACATCACTTGGTGAAGACAAGTGTTTAGTGTAATACTTTTTATTTTTAATCTTTTTCACTTTTTAATTGGTTTTGTATTAATGACGTTAATTACTAGTTTCTTATGTTGAAGGTGATTCTTCCTTATCGTTTGTTCGTGGTGTCTTGGCATTATTTTACTGTCTATATAAAATAAAAGATTTTCTCCATTCATATCTCCACGGTCTATATGGAGGTATGTTGGCTACCTGGTCGGGGGTTAAGGGAATGGTTTGGTAAGAGTCTTGCCATTGTTCAGTGTATAGATCCTGCAAAGGACCTGGGTCAAATTTAGTAGGACCTTCTTTAATACCCAAAGGTATTGGATGGCAGGGGTCCAAACTCTTTGATCCCCTCATAAGTTAAACTACTATTAAAACTTTAACCTAGCTACTTAGGACTGTATCCCTCTGACTCAGACTACTTAGCTGAGGGTAACGTCACCTTCAAAAGAGGGGCCTACCACATTATGCATTAATAACTTAATTAATTATCTTTCAATAATCCGACCCTTAGGATTGTATCCTTGCTGACTCAAACTACTGGGTTGAGGGTAACGTCGCCTTCAAAAGAGGGGCCTACTACAATAACTAAGATAATCTCTTAAACAAGTGCAAAAGTGCGAAAATAATCAAAGGTTACACTACACACGAGTCGGATCCAAGTGATTCATCTTGTCTACCTGTTTTATTTTTATTTTTATTTTTCAGCATTTTAGTTAGTTTTATTTTCTTAGTTTAAAACTTTTTTTTTCTAACAATTTGATTTGATTAGACGTTGAGGATAAACCGGTACTAAAAGCTCTTGTGTCCTTGGACGACCTCGGTATCTTACCAACACTATACTACGTCCACGATGGGTTCACTTGCCCATATGTGTGTTTAGTGTTAGTAAATATCGTGTTTTATAAATTTAAAACTTGGCTAAGAAAGTGTAAAAAGGGCTTAAAATATACTTAAAACAATAACACACTTCACGTGCATCATGTACTATATGAACATCAAGTATATGTTATAAAAGCATGAAAAGTATGAAAGTAAACAAGTAGGCACATGTGTTTCACCCCAAAATGTTTGAAAACAGTAAAAGAGGGGACTATGTATGTTGGGATTGAACCCTACCAGAGGAACAAATAATATCAAGTATATGTTATAAAAGCATGAAAAGTATGAAAGTAAACAAGTAAGCACATGTGTTTCACCCCAAAATGTTTGAAAACAGTAAAAGAGGGGACTATGTATGTTGGGATTGAACCCTACCAGAGGAACAAATAATGAAAGCCAAAACCGGATCACAACAATGGATTCACAATAAGCAGCTGTTTACTATAAGCTTTCCCCTTGACTGTGGCTCCAACATCTGATATACTCCAAAGTACTGCCTTTATCAACAACTGCTGGCACTGGGAACTGCTGATCAGATCAAAGACTGATGAAGACTAAAGCCCTGCTGCCCAATCTACTGCCTTGAGTCAAGCACTGCTGATCATGACAAGTACTGCTGGGTTCACAGCAGTGGAAGGTTGCAGCAGCAGTTTTACTCATCTTATGCAATGTAATAATGATATCAGTAGTTAGCATAGCAGAGGTTGTATAGACCAGTAGATAGAGTTTGTTAGTTTGTTAGATGTCACTTTCATGGTGACGTCAGCTGAGATGCCTCAGTGGTTTGGACTGCCTATAAATGTAACAGTACTCTGTACTGTTACATTTGATTGACTGAGCAAGTTCTTCTTCTCATGTCTAATCCTTTCATCTTGTGCAACCAACCTTGGAGCATCAGGCTGAGGGGGAGCTTAGTATTGTAAGCATGCTTATAATCATTTGCTTTGTAATTCAATCATTCGACTTAATGTGAAGCATTTGGTTATCAAACTATTCTCTTCTTTGATTGTGTTTACAAAGTTTGTATTCATTTCCGCAGCGTTTTACATTATTTCATATTCTCTTAATGTACAAATTATACAAACAAACACAATTGTGAGAGCCTCCGATCCTAACAATGTACTCACTTGAGAATGCTTAAGAGTCATGAAACAACAATCAAACAACGCTTGAGGGATCACGGAAATCAAATGGCACCTAATATAGGTAACTATGTTAATAAACCGGTCCTAAATCGGAAGATCGGATAGAATGAGGTTTCGTAAACCAAATGAGTATACGAACTCATGTAATATGGTTTAACAAATCCTACATTCTAAATCAGAACCTATCGCTTACGACCTATTACGACTCGTTTAGGTAGCTTACGCTACTTTAACGCGTCGTTCATGTAAAATGCGTTCGGACCGCCTAACTAGTCCTATGACAAGTATTATACGCCTTAACATGTCTAATATTATTGCCTAATCAGTTTAGATGTGAAAATTTAGGTTACATATGCTTAAAATGAAATTATGTGTAAAAAGGGCATTTTGGTCATTTTCCTACGACATATAAACTACCTATCATACAACTAACTAAACGAAGTGACCATAAGGTATAACCTCGAAAGGTTATTCCCTATACAACTATGGTCACAAAATATGTTTAGTCGGATTCTAATGATCGACCAAATGGGCCGAGTTCGAAAGTCTAAGCGGTTGTTTAGACCGCTTATCTTACGACCCTATATAAGCACAAAACTAAAAGTGACGAGTTAAACATGTTAAAACATGTTTAACTAAGTTAGAAAACAAGTTTTATATCAAAACAAAGGGTTTTGATACCCGAAAATAGCTTCGTTGCAAAATACGCGTAAACACGTATTTTGACCGAAACTTTGACTCGTCACTAAGCCTAATTAACGTGGTAATCAGTAGGTATAGTCACAAGAGACTATAACCATCGTGATTACGCTCACGTTGCAAAGTTCAAACGAACTTTGTGTTGACCATAAACTGGTTAAAGCAGAAAGTCCAACACCGTTTGACTTTCATGCTTAAAAACGCATAAAAGCATGAAAGAAGCTTACAAGAGGTCCAAGCCTTGAAGATAGAAGAAGAAAACTTGAAGATTAGGACCTTCAACCAGAAGGGATAGTCCCAATAGTCCAGAAAATGAGAGAAGACAGATTTGAGCAAGTTGTCGGAATGAAAATCATGGGGTATTTAGAGATTTCAGACAACCGTTAGGATCGTTTCTTGGATTTCGAGCTTCGATCTGGACCTTACAAGTATTACCCACTGTTTTAGCATTCTATGGATGCCCAAAACCAACTCCATGTTTGAATAAAAAATGTACAGAAGCCTGAAACCAGCTGCTGTTTGTGATAACTGGGTTTTTGCTGATCTGCGTAGCTCTCACGCCCCGCGTACGAGTTGGAGCTGGCCTACGCCCGCGACCGCTGATCAGTTCAGAAACAGTTTCAATAATTACAGCTTTGGCCCCTGCAAGTGCTTAATGCCATTTTTGACTCGTTTAAGGCCCTTTAAGCCATTTTCAAGGCTCTACAATGATGCCTAAGCATAGGGAACACGAAATATGCTTGAAAACATCTCGGATGTCAGTTCGTTTGGTCGTACGGTCACGTTATTCGGTTAATTACGACGAAACACGAACGGACGCGAAAAACGATCCAAATTACACGACGAATGGAATTTTATTATGCCAATCACTAAAATAAAATATTTTAATGATTACAAAAATTTTTGGATGTCCAGATATGTTCAGAACGTAAGATATGCGCGAAAATGTAAACTTATGCACTTTTTGACGCTTTTAGTCCCTGATTGGTCAAAAAGTTTATTTTAGCATACCGAACACCTCAAAGCCCATTTCTAAGCTATGTAAAGGATATTTAGGGTATGTTTAACTCATGATCATATTCTGGAAGGTTCGTTACTATACGAATCGGTAGACTTTTGCAGTTTGACGCAAATGGTCCCTGCGATCGAATAAACTTGATTTCCACACACCAAACCCTCCAAAACTTATTTCTAAGTTATGTAAAGGTTATTTTAGGTATGTTAAGCCTATGTCACTGTTCCGGAATGTTTTCGCATTAAACTGATTACGTTTGCGCATTAGTTTGCGTATAACTTTCTAGAAAGCGATTTAGAGTTTAAAATCAAACAAGGATTGAAATGTGAAATTTTTAAACATGAATAAACAAATATAGTGATCAAATTACGTTGTTTCATTGATAATTGAACTGTCCAGAGTTTGAATAATGATTATGCAAGCACAGGTGTTATAGAGACACGCAAAACTTTCAACTCTTTTGGAAGGAGTGTATTTTAAAATTAATTATTGACAACAATAATTATTATTCTTGAAGCCGAAGCATCTCAAGTAACAGTAAGTACTACACATATAGCAATGAAGAGATTTCAATTTCATTTATGCATCCCATTCTAACAAACAATGATAGCATCAAATGGAACTCAAGCTATTTGCATAACACCAGCGGTGAGTGGTGGTGGTGGTCAGTGGTAGTGATTATGGGTAGTTATAGCTGGCGGTGAGGCGGCGACGGCGGGTGCGGTGATGGGGGTGGCAGTGGCGGCCGTCGGTGGTGGTTGGTGGCGGTGGAGGTGGCGATGGGTGGCGGCAGTGGTGGTGGTTATTGGTGATGTTGGTGGTGGTGGGTGGCGGTGGCGAGTGGCGTTGGTGGCGGAGGTGGGTGGCAACGATGGCGGCGGCGATAGCTATGGCGTCGGTGGTGGGTGGCGGTGGCAAAGGTGGTAGGTTGTGGTGTTGTTGATGAGGTGGAATGAAAAAAGAACATAGGGGTTGGATGAAATGATTTTGAGAGAATGAAATGCCTTATGGACCGGGTGATTCCATTCCATTGACCAAACAAACCCCATTTTCTTCATTCTCTCTTAATGATCCATTCCATTCCGTCTCTCATTCTTGCATACCAAATACTACCTAAATGTTTGAACAAATCAAAAGCTAATCATTAACGAACATTTTGAATCAATGTTTTAAAAGTGCTACCATTTTTAAACCGATATACTTGGTAACCCATTTCCTTACAGTGTCCGTTTGGACTGTATATGATAATTTATCAACTTACATTGCATATCATTGTTAGATGAAGACGAATATTTTTATTATAATAAGGGATATAATAATTTAGATAATCCCAGGTTTCGAAATGAAATACTTATGATAATTTTGTAGGTCGATACGGAAAGCCGATACAAAAACAAAACAAATACGTAAGTAGATAAAAATACAAACACGAGATACAAAGATCGAAACCGAAACAAATACCGAGAACAAAACTTCACATACCCAAGGTTTCATATAACACGAAGTTTGTATCAAAACTGAAAAACCCATCGAAACATATAATGATACTGTATCAAAAATGAAAAACCCATCGAAACATATAATGATACAAAACCCATTGGCGCAGCTTAAGTAGGGTGAGAGGGGGCAGCCGACCCCCTAAATTTTTCGCTCAGTAGTGAAGAGTATATAGTTTTCGTATATAAATTTTTTGGTATATATGTTTTCGACCCCTCGGTTTTATAGTATTTTTTAGGTTCGGTCACTTCTGTCCCCGGGTCGGAAATCTCAAGCTTCGCCACTAACAAAAACCTGATGCAGGTTCTAAGGGAAAGATGAATTCAACTAGCACATATACAAACATGGATAAAAAACAAATCGATAATTAGATTTTTGAAAGAAATCCACCTTCTTGACTACCCAAGCTTGTCCTTTTAAAACATTCCTTTGATAAAATCTTGATTCATTTTGAATGTTTTGTTGTGACAAATCAGCTTTAAGTTTCCAAAATTGGTTTGGCTTTGTTAAATCAGTCGTTGACTTCCAAATTTGTTTAGTCTCAAATCTGGGTGTATTTGATTTCCAAGTTTGTTTTGATTTGGTTTCCAAGTTTGTTTTGACTCCAACTTGGTTGACGTTTGTCTCACAACATCAGACTTCTTTTTCTCTTGAACAACAACAACTTTCTTTTTCTTAACATCAACAGACTTCAGATTTGGAGATTTACGACCAACATGTCCAATTTGATCACATTTAAAGCATGTGTTCTTAGAAACATCTTTAGCCGGTTGTTGTTGTTTTTTCTGAGCATAGAACTCTTCATTAGACTGTCGTCTGAATTGGAGTTCTTTCTCTTCTTCGGAACTTGTTCCGTGAACAAAGTTCATCTTTTTCTAATGATTTGACTTTTCAAAGCGTTTCTTTTGGTTTTGTTTCTTTTTATAACCCAACCCAACCTTCATGTTTTTCTTTTTGTAACCATGTTTGTTATAAAAAGTTTTCTTGCTCTTTCCAGCAAATTTTGCAATTTCAGCTTTCTCAGTTTTTACCAATTTGAAAACTTTGTCGATTTTATCCGAAATCACATTTTGAATTGGAAAATTCAATGTCTGAGAATAATTTGTCCAATCCAATCATGGTATATGGCAATCCTATTAGATCATCTTTCTCAGATTTTGAATTTTTTAAATAGTTTTTGTGAAAACTTTCCTCATCTTCATCCTGTGATTTGGACTTACCATTTTTGGTAGACTCATCTTTCAAAACGCTTTCAACAACCTTACTTACCACCTCTGAATCACCAGCATTATCAGATTTGGTGTAAGTCACATCTATGTTTTCATGTAATTGGTCAACCATGTTCAAACCTTTTGCCACCTCTTCGTCATCATAGAACGTGTAATTATTCTCCAACGGTGGTGGCACCTGATGATATTCTGAACCAATACCCTTTTTGTTCTTTTCAGAATCTTTATCATCTGGTGTGATGTTGAAAATACGTTCGAGAATGTACGAAAAAGCATGATAAATTTGAAGTTTATTAACAACCTTTTCTTTTTCAGCCAATTCTTGTTTAAGTTTAGCAACTTCATCAATATATTGATTTTAAACCTCTTGTTTTCCTTTATATTTGGCTTCAACAAGTCTTGTTGTTTCTAAACATTTTGACAATCTACCGTCCATACTTTTGACTTATCTCTTCAAAGTATCATAAGCTTCTTGTATGTGATTATTTGCAAATTTTATTCTATCATATTCATTTTGTAATTCATGAATGATATTATCTTTTTGTAAACAATCATTACATTTTTCTGAACACTTTTGTTTTAAAATCTTATTTTCTTTTTCAAAATCTTGACATTCCAGTGTCAGCTTTTCAACTTTTTGTTTCAAAACTTCTTCATTTTCTAACATTTCTTTGCATTTTGTTTTGAAAACTGTTTCAATTTTTGTAAACTCAATATCTCTCGATTTTAAAGTTTCGTCTTTCTCAGTACATGCTCTGCACGTTTCCATGCTTTTCATGCACTGTGCTTCAGTTTAATATATAGATTGTTTAACATTTTCATCATTATTTGACAATTCAGAAGATTTAGTTTGAATTTTTACCTATTTTCATCTGGCACCTTGGATTTTTCTATCATCTGTTTTTGTTTCTCACCATTCCTCTGCTGGTTCTCATCAGCGTCTCCTGCTGTCTTCTTCAGCTCTTCAACCAGCTTCTCAACATCTTCTTCTTTCTTCTTTTTCAACTCCATCACCTTTGGTAGACTCGCATAAAACACTTCCTTTAAACGCTTATACAAATTTTCTTCGTAATCCTTCTCTATCGACCTCCTCGTATAGAACTGTTGATAGGTATGAAAGACAGCTACCCCTGCATTAAAATCCATCTTCTTAGGATCAACCAACGGATTACCTTGTGGATCTAAGTAACATTCTCTTTCCGCATCCCATCTGTTTGCTCTCTGTGCTTCCTCAAAGGATCATACAATTTCCTAATTTCATATCGAGCAAAATCTCTCTACCATCTATTATCTACCTCAGCTACCAACGCATACTTTTCTCTTGGAATGTATTTATCCCAATTGAATCCTTTGTCTTCTTGAGTTGCCACCATTGCTTGTTTTCTATCTTTTGAAGAACCTTCTCCAATTTGCTTTTGATTCACCTTTGGCAGCTCACTGATGCGATGGTAGATTGCTTTCTGGTAGTAATCATCTCGAAACGGGTTCACAGCTTCATCTGTTGCCTGTTTGTGCACTCTCTCTTGAAGTGCCCTTTCTGTTTGTACTTGAAATAGGTAACTTTTGATTTGTCGAATCCTAGCTTTGTATCAGCAGCTCCAAGACATGATCTTCATTTAATCTCCATAAACCGTTATGCTCTCCTCATAACGCTAGCCATGCACCATCTTATATCGACCAAGAATTAGAAAATGAATATGATAGAATAAAATTTGCAAGTAATCACATACAAGAAGCTTATGATACTTTGAAGAGATAAGTCAAAAGTATGGACGGTGGATTGTCAAAATGTTTAGAAACAACAAGACTTGTTGAAGCCACACTAGCCATGCACCATCTTATATCGACCAGCTCCATCTCATTTGGATCGATCTGGTCATAATCTTCTTTCGTCATATTCGGATTTCCAACCTTTCCTGCAACAAGGCTTTGAGAGTTTTTCAGGTCTATGACGATGTTGCAATGAACTATGTTCGGATTTGACGGATTTGAAGCAGATGGAGAATGATTACCCGAATCATACTTTGGAAGACTGCTCTTTGATGAATCGTTTGAACAGTCTTTGGCGCTTAATTGTTCATCAGCATGCTTCTTCGATAATACAAATCGACATTCTGCTAATAATTTGCATTGGCCGTTTTGTTCTGTTTTTGTATTTCTAGTTCGTGGCCTTCAAGCTTTTTGATCAACCAATCAAGACTCATTGTTTTAGTATCATTTTCGTTTTTGAGTATCATGACATAGTATTGCCAATCGTTTTCATTTGGAAGTGCTTCGATCAGCCTGTCAATGATCTCCTCGTTGTCTTTGGAAACCCCAAATCTTTCTAGCCCTAACTTCAGATGACAGAATCTTTCTATCATTTGACGGACGTTTTCACCTTTCAAGCATGTAAACAAATCAAACTCCTTTTTCAATAACGATCATTTGTTTTTGACAATCTCATCACCACCCGTACATTTTTTTCTTTAAAGCTTCCCATTAACCTTTTGAAGTGTCGTCATAATGAAGTAGTGAAATAATATCGTCTCTAACCGACTGATATAACAGTGCAATCATTTTTTGTTCAGTAGAAACGTTTTTTACATCTATTTTAGTAAATTCTTCGAGTGTTAATAAAATTCCACCTTCTTTAGTTGGTTTTGTATATCCCAATTTTAACATTACCCAACTATCGTAAGCAAATGCTTTTACCAAACCCTCAAAACGGTCTTTCCACCAGTTATAGTCCTCGATATTCATTAATCTCGGTGGTTTCTGATGGTTTCCGTACACGTTGTCGTAGTTTAAGCTTTCCGAAATTGTTTACGAAATACTCTTTGTTTCCAACGTTGTTTCGGATGAAAACGCGTTATAAAATTCGTTGTAGAACTCGTCTGCCATGATTTTGTATCTTCAAATTACATTGAAAATAACAATCAAACGAACGTTTAAACACTTGAATCAAATTTGAGATTCAAAACAAACTTGAACATTCAGTTTTATGCGGATATCTGAAAGCTCGGTTCGCGTGAATGATGCTAAGGCTTGATTTGTGAATGATATTGATTGACTATCTTTGACTCGTATGAATCTGAGTTCAAACGAATCAACACAGCTGATTCTGAGTCCACGCAGATGTGAAAGATAAAAATTTGGGCGAATAAACTTGCTAATCAAGGCTAATCAAGTTCAAGCGAATGAACTGCAAATGACCAGTTTTGCGGATGAATATGTTTTGTGGATGAATCTATTTTGCGGAAGAACCCTTTTAGCGAATGGACTGATTATACGAATAGACAGAAACTGTGAATATACTTGTAATTCTGTGTGAATCAGTTCTGCAGATTCTGAACTTGATTTCTGAACAATCAGATTCTGCAGATGGACATGGGTTATAAACTGAACTTGTAAACTTGATTTCAGCGAATGTACACTTGTTTTTAATGTCTGCAGATTCTGCAGATATAATTCTACAGATGTAGTTCTTTGTTTTCAGCAAAAGAACAGCAACCAACGGATGAAAGTTTCAGCGAATGGACAATAATTCTGCAGTGACGAATGAACAAATTCTGAAGTGGCGAATGAACAAATTCAATTCTACGGATGAACAAACTGAATTCTGCAGCTGTGGACTTTAATTCTGCGCAAAGTAACTAGTTTCAGATTCCAGCGAATGAACGTATTTCTGATCCGTAAACAATACTCTGCGCATAAATCTGAATTAATGTAACAGTAGATCTGTGAATGGAATAGGTTCGTTATAAAACTACACCCTTGATTCGTAAATGTGATGCAAATCAAAACTAATCCATGATAAGGTGTAATAGAATCGTATGAAAATACTTATCCGGAATCCAAACAGAACAATCAGATCTGTGTGACTTAGATGATTTCGTAATTAGATTTCTGTCTCGGTTCGTACGAACCCACAAATTCCAGGTTCATATGAAATACCCTGATTCGTAGAAACCAACAATTTAATCCTTGATTCGTACCAAACAATACCAACTAATGAACAGCAATTTCTGGGTTCGTACGAACCCACTAATTCGTATCAGTCTAGGTTCATACGAAGGAAGAATTTCAGATTCGTACCAAACTTTCAGATCTGTAATTACACACTCTTGGTTCGTACAAGAAGCAGATGTTGTTTCTGAGTTCGTGAAAAATAGATTCGTAACTACTTCCTGGTTCGTAAAAACTCAGCTTCGTACAAAGACAGATCCCAGATTAATTGATGTAGGGTTATTCAAAATAGCTTCGTAAAAATAGCTTCGTACAAACAGCTTCGTACGAACCAAGATTGACTGGTACGAACAGTTCAGTGAACGTAGACCCCTTTTGTCATGGTTTTTTTTGCAAATTGATCGAGTTATACTTTGAATTTGACTATAAAATTTTGTAGGGTTATTCAAAAACAGTTTTCGCACATAATATCAAAAATTCAGCCAATTTTAACCATGAAATCTCTGAAAATCTGAGTTTTAAAGTTCAAAAAGTTAAGAAAATAAGTAGATGAAATGTGACAAATTTGATGCAATTCAGCCCCGATTTTTATGAAATTACGTGAATCCTTGTATCTCTAATCCGTGCAATCGATCTCCCGCTCCGATACCACTTGAACGTGCATTTTCGGATCGAATTTGTACTATCCGATGATTGCGAAGAACACAAATCCGTGTACGTGTGTGGATCATATAACACCCCGACCGCGTAAAACAACAAACCGTGGTGGAAACGTCAAGGAGTCACGTCACAGGATAAATTGTTTCACAACACATGGTAATTGAAGTTTCGGTTTATTGATTAATAAGTGATTTACATTGTCTTAGAGTAATAAGAAACAAGTTCAAACATATTGTCTTTCATATTTTATGTCACTAAGGCCCACATCCAATACTACGTGAAGCATGATCATAGCATCCAAGAACAGCACCTGAAACATATGTGAAAAGAGAGTCAGCATATAAAGCTGGCGAGTACATAGGTTTTGTGAGTGTGTCAAATTCCTGGCTTGTATACATATTGCAATACCTCGTACGACTACTAGAGTCGATAAGTGAAAACCTTGTATCAAAAAGTGTTTGGTATTGCTATATAATTAACCAACTAAAACATGTTGGTTAAAGTTTATGAAAACCTTGTTGCCATGAATCTTGACTAAAACATTTGTTTTTGTAAAACAAAGTAGTAAATCGTCTTATAAGAAAACTTCATATGGTTTATATCTTTAAGCAAACGTCGTTGCGTGATATTGTTTGAAAACATTTGTCCAAGTGATCTAGATAACGTTACGACATGTAATACGATAAAAGCACTTATATATAGGAAGTACCAGTGATGTATCCACCATGTTTTTATCACATTACACCCGTCTCGTTATCTAATCACTTACCATAAACCAATCGTCCAAATCATCCTTGTTATAAACCAAATTGTCATTCGTCCGTGTTATAAACCAAATCGTCATTTGTCCTTGTCATAAACCATTTGTCATTCGTCCGTGTTATAAACCAATCGTCAATCGTCTGTGGTTTGAAGCAAGCTCCTAGAGCATGGTATGAAACCCTTTCAAACTTCTTACTCAATTCAGGCTTCACAAAAGGTACTATTGATACAACTCTCTTTCTTAAAACACGCAAGGGTCACACTTTCTTAGTCCAAATTTATGTTAATGACATTATATTTGGATCAACAAATGAAAAGTTTTGCAAAAAGTTTCAAAAATTAATGACTAGCCACTTTGAGATGAGCATGATTGTCACACCCCCAAATTCCACAAGCGGAGTATCACCGCAGGAGGCGTGACTGACCAGGATCTAGCCACCAATCACATTGAACTCATAGGTATATTTAAATAGAACTTCCATTTATTAACATTAAGTGTTACCATGTTACAAATAATTCACAGTATACATCGGAAGCATAATTCATTCGTTAAGAGTTTATAAACCACATGTAAAAAAAACCATTACTCTTATGCTGCGATTTCCATGTATCTCGACCCATGACCACTCCAGCCTCCCAGACAGCAAGTTCCAACAATATGCACCTAAAGACCTGCAAGGCATGTAACAACGAATCAACAACAAAGTTGAGCGAGTTCACAGTTGGTTGTTCGTTTTAAAGTTATTCAAAACCATGAGTTCGTTTGTAAGCCATAAGTTAATCCGTTTCCTTGTTTCCTAAACCATGTCCATAACCAATGGGGGCTTCCCCATGTGAACCACTAGACCCATTTACCATATCGACCACTGACTAAAGTAAGTTGGTGCCCTGACGTCAATGTCTATCATCATTGACTAGTGCCCAGATCCATTAGTTCACGCCCGTCCTCTGCGGCACGGTGTGAGGCTTGTCAAACCTAAATAGCGCAATCTAACTAATGACCCGCTCGTCATAGGCTCGGCGATTAAGTCGATATAAAAATGAGGGACTTCATGATAGAGTTTTTGGTCTAGCATCAGTGTTGTCACCCTTCAATAAAGAGGGTGTGTACGTAATCCCAAACCAGGAGACTACGCAGGTTCCGATTAAGTTCTCAGTACGTGTTGTCACCCTTCAATAAAGAGGGTGTGTACGTGTTCCAAATTAGGAGATCACGCAGTTTTAGTTCAAATCCTTTACACATTCCCAACCCCTGGGAATCCCATGCCTTGTAGAAAGTGTGAACTCACCTTTGCTTTGCTCGGTAGTCAATTTACTTGTGTTATGTTGGTCAATCATGCCCTATTTATGGTTACCAAGTTTTAAATCAGATTCGTATACAAATATTTCACGTATTTAACACATGACATACAATTCGTAACATCACATATAAGCACACGGGCCGTGTATAAATTTATAACATAGTAATATATATATTACAATCTAATTACATGTTCTAGGTGTGCGGTGGAAACAATATAACATACAATCATCAACATCATATTCTCTTCTGAATCATACACAAAACAGTTTGTATTCAATATCCTAAAACACAATCATAACATCTTTCCTAGCATGTAATGATACCCCAATGTATCAAGGAATGTGGCCAATTACAACTACTCATTAAATAACCTTTAAAGTCACGGCACGTATACATAACCAAATGAATCAACCAATCAATCGACATATGCGTAAGTGTAACCAAAAAGTCGGTCATCAATATTTATATACGCTTTCCTTCCATAACTCAAAGATTACAAGAATGCAAGATATATATTTTAAAACAACATACCCCTTGTCTACATCATATAAACAGTTTATACCAAAGAATTTCCTCTTCATCATAAACATCATTTGTTAACAAAAAGGTCTATACTATATCACTTAAGCAATAAATCATTCTCACTAATAACTTCCCAGTTTATACTCAATACTTTCAAACATATATCCGATTCTTAGATAGACAATTTTTGGGAGTACTAATAAACTCCCTCATCACCTACTAAACAAATGACAGACTTTTAATCAATTAAAGGTAACAACAAACATATGTCTTGTATACTATCAATTAATCAACCAAGTAACAGATTGTTATGAGGTCACTATTAAGAACCTTATTCATACCGAAACAATCAACGAATACCCATCTAACCATGCATCACAAGATTGTAGGACAAACTGACAAGTTTTATTGATAAAATTAATCATTACATTGTCTTAACACATAGAACAAACAAGTTTTATATCGTCTATCATAGTTATTATGTCACTAAGGCCTTGTCCAAATCCTACGTGACGCATGCATCCTAGAAATCAATCAAGCATCAACACCTGAAACATATGTAAAAACTTAGTCAGCAAAGAAATGCTGGCGAGTACATAGGTTTTATAAGAGTATCGGAATCATGGCTCGTTTATATGTTGCAGTACTTTATTAGACTACAAGAGTCAAAATACAAACCTTGTTTTGAAAAAAATGTATTGCAACATAGTTAACCAACTCAAATCAAGTTGATTATAGTTTATAAAATCTCGTAGCCATGCTTCTTAACCCCAAAAACATTTGTATTAGAAATCCGACTTGTAAAATATCTTGTAAAAACTCGTATGGTTTATATCTTTTAAAAAACATCGTTATGTGACATCGTTTCAAAATCGTTTACCCAAGTGAACTAAATAACGCCACGGTATATAATATGTTGAAAACACTTATATATAGGAAGTACCAGCGGCGTATCCACCATGCTTTCATCACATTACAACCGTCCCGTTATCTAAACACTAACCAAAAACCAATCGTTCACCCGAATCGTTTAACTTGTTAAAATCGTTTCGAAATCGTTAACTCGTTTAAAATCGTTTAAATCATCCTCTTTTTAATTTGTGAAAAACTATTTATGGTCGTCTCGCTAACAACATTCAAACCTTCGTGACTCGATCACCTCGCTTCTCGCTTCTCGAATTAACAGACCACCAAAGGGTAAGTTAACAAACATCAGATTCAGTCGCTACCCACAACCCCCACACATAACCATGGGTGTAGTAAAGTAACGGGATTTGTCAGATCCTATGGTACCATAACCTAATACTGGTCGGTTGGGCCAAAATTAATGAATGTCATTTGTTATGTAACTACAACCATCAAGTTTTGTTCACATTATTGAAATCGTTATTAGTTTAGTAAAAATCGTTTTAATCGTTTTTGAAATCATCGTTTAAACCTTGAAAACATTTCGTACATATGAATCACCCCAAAACAATTGAAAACAGTAAAATAGGGGAACTATGTACTCACATGAAGTGCAAAGTATCTTCAATCAATAGAACTCAAGCAAACTCAAGCAAACCAGAGCAATCAAACAACACCTAGTAATCGAATCACTAGTCAAACAATAGACGCCTAAATCGGAAGATCGGATAGAATGAAGTCTTGTAAACCAAATGAGTGTTGGAACTCATGTGATATGGTTTAGCAAAGCTTACATCCTAAATTGAAACCTAACCTAAGTGCTTTCGACCCATTGCGACCCATTAAGGTAGCTTACGCTACTTTAACGTGTCGTGCGCGCAAAAGCGCATTCGAGACGTCTAACTAGTCCTATGACAAGTGTTATATGCCAAAACATGTTTAAATATGTTGCATAACCAATTACGTGACAAAAGTTTATGTTACATATGCTTAATTACCAATTATGCAGAAAAAGGGCATTTTGGTCATTTACCTAAGGCATATAAACTACTTATCATACAACTAATTAAGCCTAAGTGACCATAAGGTATAACCTTGAAAGGTTATTCCCTATGCTACTATGGTCACTAAACATGTTTGGTTGGATCCTAACGATCGACCAAACGGGTCGTGTTCGAAAGTCTAAGCGGGTGTTTAGTCCGCTTGACTTACGATTCTACACAAGCACCAAACTAAAAGTGACGAGCTAAACATGCTAGAACATGTTTAGTTAAGTTAGAAAACAGGTTTTGACATCAAAACAAACGGTCTTGATACCCTAGAGTAGTTTGGTTACAAAATACGCATAAACACGCATTTTGGCCGCAACTACGACTCGTCACTACGCCTAGTCAACGTGGTAATCAGTAGGTATAGTCACAAGGGACTATAACCATCGTGATTATGCTCACGTTGCAAAGTTCAACGGAACTTTGTGTTGACCACTGACTTGGTCAAAGCTGAAAGTCAAACTTGTTTGACTTTCATGCTTGAAATATAAGAACAAGCAAGAAAAGGACTTACAAAGGGTCCAAGAAGGATGTTTGATCTAAAATAGCTCAGGTATGAAGTGTAAACACCCCAACTTAGAGCTGAATTCAGATCAAAGTGTGAAGAACCCAAATGAGAAATCTTGCTATTTGTAGGAAGATAGGATCAATAGGATGATTCCAAGTGGTTTGAAGTTGGCCATACATGTGGGTTAATGGTATTAGAATACAATGGGAGTCGAAAACCAGCTCCAGGTATTGCAAATATTACATTAACACCCCTGAATTCAGCCCAGATTGCTGTTTCTGAACTTTCTGTCTGGCAAGGCCACGCGACCCGCGTAATATACACACCAACCTTACGCGGCCCGTGTGAGGAAGTTTCACAGAATGTCAAAACAGGTCCCTGCACTTCAGAATCTTGCATTTCGGCTCATTTTTGACACGTTTAAGCCCCGTTAAACTCATTTCAAGGCTCTAAAATGAATTTAAAGTATAGGGAACTCAAAACATGCTCAAAAATATCTCGGATGTCAGTTAGTTTGGCCGTACAGTTGCGTTGTTCGGTTAATTACGACGGAAGTCGTAACGAACGCAAAAACGATCCAAATTAAGCGACGAAAGGAATTTTATCATGCCAAACATTAAAACATATTATTTTAATGATTACATGAATTTTTGGATGTTCGGATATATTCAGAACGTAAAATATGCGCGAAAATGAAAACTTGTGCACTTTTTGACGCTTTTAGTCCCTTATTGATCAATAAAGTTTATTTTAGCATACCGAACCCTTCAAAGCCTATTTCTAAGCTATGTAAAGGATATTTATGGTATGTTTAACTTATGATCAAGTTCCGGAGTGTTCGTTACTACACAAATCGGTATAGTTTCGCAGTTTGACATAAATAGTCCCTGCGATCGAACAAGGTTGATTTCAACACACCAAACCATCCAAAACTTATCTCTAAGTTATGTGGAGGTTATTTAAGGTATGTTAAGCCTATTTCACTATTCTGGAGTGTTTGTTGCATTAAACTGGTTATATTTACGCATCAGTGCGCGTATAACCTTCCAGAAAGCGATTTAGAGCTTGAAATTGGAATTGAATCGAATTGCAAAATCACCAAACACAAATACACATAAAATAACACCAAAACACATATAATAACACCAAAGCACATTGTTTTATTAATAATTAACATTGTTTTATATCGAACCACGACTACAGATCACAGTTGTCACAGTCTCCCCTACTTCAGGAAATTTCGTCCCGAAATTTTAACTAGAGGAAGCTTGTGAAAACAAATGTGGATATTTCGCCTTCATCTGGTCCTCACGTTCCCAGATAAACTCTGGGCCACGTTTGGATTCCCAGCGAACTTTTACCAATCGAATCCGTTTGTTCTTCAACTGTTTGAAAGTACGGTCCATGATCTGTACATGTTTCTCGACAAAGATGCAGTTTCATCGATTCAGATCTCGTCGAGAGGAATGTGAAGATCAGCGTCAGCTAAACACTTTCGCAAATTGGACACGTAAAAAGTCGGGTGAATATCCCAAGCTCTGGAGGTAGCTCAAATCATATCCTCCAAAGTTTGAATCGTTCGCTCAGATTGACTATCTGTTTGGGGATGATAAGCAGTGCTTAGATTCAGTTGGGTTCCCAAAGCAGATTGCATGGTCTTCCAAAAATGAGATGATATTCGAGCATCACGATCAGAAGTGATATCCAAAGGAACACCATGTCGTGATACAATCTCATCAACATAAATCTTTGCAAGTTTATCAGCAGATAGAACCTTGCGAATTGGAATAAAATGAGCTGATTTCATTAATCGATCAATAACAACCCAAATAGCATCGTGACCTTTAGATATACGCGGTAACTTAGTGATGAGATCCATCGCAAGGGTCTCCCACTTCCAAACCGGTATCTTTGGTTGTACAAGCAAACCAGAAGGTCGTTGATGTTCAGCCTTGACTTTAAGACAAGTTAGGCATTCTGATACATACAAGGCAACATCCTTTTTCATACCAGGCCACCAGAACTTAATACAAAGATCCTTGTACATTTTATCAGCACCAGGATGGATAGAATATCCAGAATTACGAGATTCGTCCATTACCAAGGTGCGAAGGTCGTCTTGTTTTGGAATCCATAAACGATCCTTGAAATAGAGTAACCCATCGTCCTTCGTTTCGAGTTTAAGCTCAAGCTGGTGTGGTAATTCCATACCCATCAAATTTTGTGAAACACAAAATTGCTGAGCTTGAAGAACACGAGTTTGAATATAAAATAGCGTTTGGAGCGCTTCTTCTTGTTTGGGTCCCCACTCAAAAGGCTTATTCTTTTGAGTCAAAGCAGTGAGTGGAACCGCGATTTTTGAGAAGTTTGAAATGAATCGACGATAATATCCAGCAAGACCAAGAAAGATCGAATCTCTGTAGGTGTTGTTGGTGTATTCTAGTTTTTAATAGCAACAATCTTGGATGGATCCACATGAATACCCTGCTCATTGACTATATGACCCAAGAATTGAACTTCTTTAAGCCAGAATTCACACTTGGAGAATTTAGCGAAAAGTTGTTCCTTCTTCAGGAGTTCCAATGTTAAGCGAAGGTGTTGCTCGTGCTCGGTTCGAGACTTCGAATAGACCAGAATATCGTCGATGAACACAATAATGAACTTGTCTAAATAAGGTTCACAGACCCTATTCATTAATTCCATAAAGATAGCTGGAACATTCGTCAAACCAAAGGCATGACAGAGAACTCATAATGCCCATATCTTCTGCGTAAAGCAGTTTTGGGAATATCTCCTTCGAGAACACGAAGTTGATGATACCTAGAACGCAGGTCGATCTTAGAAAAGCATGAAACACCTTGCAGCTGGTCGAAGAGATCATCAATTCGAGGTAGGGGATATCGATTCTTGATGGTAAGCTTATTAAGCTCACGATAATCGGTACACATTCGAAAAGATCCATCTTTCTTTTTCACGAAGAGGACAGGAGCTCCCCAGGGTGAAAAGCTCAGACGGATGAATCCCTTATCAGATAACTCTTGAAGCTGCTTCGAAAATTCTTGCATCTCCGACGGTGCAAGACGATAAGGCACTTTTGCAATCGGGTTGGCATTGGGTATAAGGTTAAAATGAAACAGGACTTGACGAACTGGAGGCAAACCAGACAGTTCATCAGGAAACACCTCTGGATAATCTCGAATGATCGGAATATCCTGTATACTCTTGCTCTTGCCTTCCTCCTCGGTGACATGTGCTAGGAAAGCAACATATCTTTTTCATAGATAGCTTTGGGCTTTTGTTTCTTAAAAGAAACGGGCGTTTAAGGTTCTAGGGGAGATCACAAGTGATCATAAAAAAAATGACAAAACCACACAAGTGGTTTATTTTTGTATTGACATCATAAGGTTGCATCAAACATTCATACAATTGCATTGGTTCACAAAAAATAAAAACCATAAATTTTTATTTATATAACAACCGCATTGTCTTTAAATGTTAAAAGATAACAACCAGAGGAAATACAAAATACTAATCGTTCACTGCTGCATCGTTGATTGCCTCATTGATGTTATACACTCGTCCACGTGCTGGATTCACATTGACATTGACATTGACGTTCGCATTCGGGTTCGCATCAGCATTCGCATTTGCATTCACCAGTCTTGGACAGTTGTTGCGGAAGTGACCAAACTCTCCACAGTTGAAACATGAACCCGGTGGGAATCTCGCAGCATTCCCCTGAACCAGAGCTTGAACATGAGCAGCTTGATTTTGTCCCAGACGACAAATATTGGCCAAATGCCCAAGTTTTCCACACGTTGTGCATTTCTTACAAGCTTGCTGTGCAACGTGATGACCGTTACAGCGTGCACAATGAGGTGCGGTATCTGCATATGCCTTCTTCGCAGGAGGCTGAGCCGGTGGGTTCTGATCAATCTGTGTCGTTACAACGAAATTCTGAGCATCCTTCCGCTTCCTCGACTTCTTTGTCGTCTCACCTTCCTTATCCTTACCCTTACCCTTTTTCTTGTCTTTCCCAGAATCAGCCGCCTTATTTTTATCACCCTTGCGGGTGAGTTTACCCTTTCTGACTTGAGTCTCAGTCAGGGTAGCAGACAACTAGATTGCTTGACGAAGGGTAGTAGGATTAACACCGGTCACAATATCCAGAATAGAATCGGGTAAACCATCGATATATCTCTCGATTGCCTTCTCCAGAGGGGTAACCATGGTGGGACACAATAGACTGAGTTCTTCAAAACGATCCGTGTACGCACGGTGTTCAGCCCCATCTTGCTTTAAATCGTCAAACTCTCGTTCCAAAGCTCGAATCTCGTGACGGGGACAAAACTCTTTCATCATGAGAG
Organism: Helianthus annuus; assembly: GCF_002127325.2. NCBI lineage: Eukaryota > Viridiplantae > Streptophyta > Magnoliopsida > Asterales > Asteraceae > Helianthus > Helianthus annuus. Next base: position 149,218,274 of record NC_035440.2, read on the forward strand.
CCCGAAGCTCTTCCCATGTTTGTGCCAATGCCACTTCGGCACCCCTATCGCACATAATACCATTCCACCAGGTAAGCGCTCGCTTCTCAAACACACTAGAAGCAAATTCAACCTTCTGCGCATTCGGACACTGAACATGTCTGAATGTGCTCTCGATACTCTTAAACCACTGCAGGAGCGCAGTTGCTCCTTGCGACCCAGAAAACTTTAGAGGCTTAGCAGAATTGAAGCTCTTGAAGTTACACGGCGCATTGTTGTTGTTATTATTGTTGTTGAATATCTCGTGGACTTGAGTCACAACGCCTGGAAGCACAGCAGCCACTTGCTGAGAAACCAAGGCTGTGATTTCTTCAATAGTGAAAGATTGTGCTTCACGTCGAGGAGGCGTTGTCTAATAAGGACATAAGAGAAACGAGTGAGGTTGAAAAGCAAAAGAGGTATTGAAAATACCGTCAAAACAACAGAAAGGCGATTATCTGTTTGTTACCTCGAACAAACAAACGACACGGAGTGACTAATCAAAGTAAATGGGTCAATATAATGTATCGTCGAAGACATGCTCGCCTATAAGTGAACACTCACCCCAAGAGTTCCCAGGTAAGAGTGACTGGTCCGATTATGTGGATTTGTACGAACACTCTAGCCTTAGACAGAAAACTCAGAGTACAGGCACCCACTCTTCCAGTTTGCACGTGTTCACACTATTTAGACCCAAACTCTGACGAGATTTTGAAAACCTAAAGGGTTCAAAACCTTATAACAAAGGGTTCAAAACCTAGTAATCAATCATCCTAGAAAAGATGATTAGTTTTCAAAGCGGATTCGAACTTAGTGTTCCCATTATGGTTATCACCTAAGGATAGGTGATGGTATTGTTTTAAAATCTAAACGCAAGAAACTTGCGTTAGGGTCCTAAAAGTTATAGTCTAGGTCAAAGCATTACTAATAACCTAATTCCCTATAACCATTGGCTCTGATACCAACTTCTTCTGTCACACCCCGACCACGTAGGACAACAAACCGTGGCGGAAATGTCGGGGAGTGTTGCAACAGAAGCTATTGTTTCACAACCATGGATACAAAATAGTTTTGTTTTATTGATAAAATTAATCATTACATTGTCTTAACACATAGAACAAACAAGTTTTATATCGTTTATCATAGTTATTATGTCACTAAGGCCTTGTCCAAATCCTACGTGACGCATGCATCCTAGAAATCAATCAAGCATCAACACCTGAAACATATGTAAAAACTTAGTCAACAAAGAAATGCTGGCGAGTACATAGGTTTTATAAGAGTATCGGAATCATGGCTCGTTTATATGTTGCAGTACTTTATTAGACTACAAGAGTCAAAAAACAAACCTTGTTTTGAAAAAAATGTATTGCAACATAGTTAACCAACTCAAATCAAGTTGATTATAGTTTATAAAATCTCGTAGCCATGCTTCTTAACCCCAAAAACATTTGTATTAGAAATCCGACTTGTAAAATATCTTGTAAAAACTCGTATGGTTTATATCTTTTAGAAAACATCGTTGTGTGACATCGTTTCAAAATCGTTTACCCAAGTGAACTAAATACCGCCACGGTATATAATATGTTGAAAACACTTATATATAGGAAGTACCAGCGGCGTATCCACCATGCTTTCATCACATTACACCCGTCCCGTTATCTAAACACTAACCAAAAACCAATCGTTCACCCGAATCGTTTAACTTGTTAAAATCGTTTCAAAATCATTAACTCGTTTAAAATCGTTTAAATCATCCTCTTTTTAATTTGTGAAAAACTATTTATGGTCGTCTCGCTAACAACATTCAAACCTTCATGACTCGATCACCTCGCTTCTCGCTTCTCGAATTAACAGACCACCAAAGGGTAAGTTAACAAACATCAGATTCAGTCGCTACCCACAACCCCCACACATAACCATGGGTGTAGTAAAGTAACGGGATTTGTCAGATCCTATGGTACCATAACCTAATACTGGCCGGTTGGGCCAAAATTAATGAATGTCATTTGTTATGTAACTACAACCATCAAGTTTTGTTCACATTATTGAAATCGTTATTAGTTTAGTAAAAATCGTTTTAATCGTTTTTGAAATCATCGTTTAAACCTTGAAAACATTTCGTACATATGAATCACCCCAAAACAATTGAAAACAGTAAAATAGGGGAACTATGTACTCACATGAAGTGCAAAGTATCTTCAATCAATAGAACTCAAGCAAACTCAAGCAAACCAGAGCAATCAAACAACACCTAGTAATCGAATCACTAGTCAAACAATAGACGCCTAAATCGGAAGATCGGATAGAATGAAGTCTTGTAAACCAAATGAGTGTTGGAACTCATGTGATATGGTTTAGCAAAGCTTACATCCTAAATTGAAACCTAACCTAAGTGCTTTCGACCCATTGCGACCCATTAAGGTAGCTTACGCTACTTTAACGTGTCGTGCGCGCAAAAGCGCATTCGAGACGTCTAACTAGTCCTATGACAAGTGTTATATGCCAAAACATGTTTAAATATGTTGCATAACCAATTACGTGACAAAAGTTTATGTTACATATGCTTAATTACCAATTATGCAGAAAAAGGGCATTTTGGTCATTTACCTAAGGCATATAAACTACTTATCATACAACTAATTAAGCGTAAGTGACCATAAGGTATAACCTTGAAAGGTTATTCCCTATGCTACTATGGTCACTAAACATGTTTGGTTGGATCCTAACGATCGACCAAACGGGTCGTGTTCGAAAGTCTAAGCGGGTGTTTAGTCCGCTTGACTTACGACTCTACACAAGCACCAAACTAAAAGTGACGAGCTAAACATGCTAGAACATGTTTAGTTAAGTTAGAAAACAGGTTTTGATATCAAAACAAACGGTCTTGATACCCTAGAGTAGTTTGGTTACAAAATACGCATAAACACGCATTTTGGCCGCAACTACGACTCGTCACTACGCCTAGTCAACGTGGTAATCAGTAGGTATAGTCACAAGGGACTATAACCATCGTGATTATGCTCACGTTGCAAAGTTCAACGGAACTTTGTGTTGACCACTGACTTGGTCAAAGCTGAAAGTCAAACTTGTTTGACTTTCATGCTTGAAATATAAGAACAAGCAAGAAAAGGACTTACAAAGGGTCTAAGAAGGATGTTTGATCTAAAATAGCTCAGGTATGAAGTGTAAACACCCCAACTTAGAGCTGAATTCAGATCAAAGTGTGAAGAACCCAAATGAGAAATCTTGCTATTTATAGGAAGATAGGATCAATAGGATGATTCCAAGTGGTTTGAAGTTGGCCATACATGTGGGTTAATGGTATTAGAATACAATGGGAGTCGAAAACCAGCTCCAGGTATTGCAAATATTACATTAACACCCCTGAATTCAGCCCAGATTGCTGTTTCTGAACTTTCTGTCTGGCAAGGCCACGCGACCCGCGTAACATACACACCAACCTTACGCGGCCCGTGTGAGGAAGTTTCACAGAATGTCAAAACAGGTCCCTGCACTTCAGAATCTTGCATTTCGGCTCATTTTTGACAGGTTTAAGCCCCGTTAAACTCATTTCAAGGCTCTAAAATGAAGTTAAAGTATAGGGAACTCAAAACATGCTCAAAAATATCTCGGATGTCAGTTAGTTTGGCCGTACGGTTGCGTTGTTCGGTTAATTACGACGGAAGTCGTAACGAACGCAAAAACGATCCAAATTAAGCGACGAAAGGAATTTTATCATGCCAAACATTAAAACATAATATTTTAATGATTACATGAATTTTTGGATGTTCGGATATATTCAGAACGTAAAATATGCGCGAAAATGCAAACTTGTGCACTTTTTGACGCTTTTAGTCCCTTATTGATCAATAAAGTTTATTTTAGCATACCGAACCCTTCAAAGCCTATTTCTAAGCTATGTAAAGGATATTTATGGTATGTTTAACTTATGATCAAGTCCCCAGAGTGTTCGTTACTACACAAATCGGTATAGTTTCGCAGTTTGACATAAATAGTCCCTGCGATCGAACAAGGTTGATTTCAACAAACCAAACCATCCAAAACTTATCTCTAAGTTATGTGGAGGTTATTTAAGGTATGTTAAGCCTATTTCACTATTCTGGAGTGTTTGTTGCATTAAACTGGTTATATTTACGCATCAGTGCGCGTATAACCTTCCAGAAAGCGATTTAGAGCTTGAAATTGGAATTGAATCGAATTGCAAAATCACCAAACACAAATACACATAAAATAACACCAAAACACATATAATAACACCAAAGCACATTGTTTTATTAATAATTAACATTGTTTTATATCGAACCACGACTACAGAACACAGTTGTCACAGTCTCCCCTACTTCAGGAAATTTCGTCCCGAAATTTTAACTAGAGGAAGCTTGTGAAAACAAATGTGGATATTTCGCCTTCATCTGGTCCTCACGTTCCCAGATAAACTCTGGGCCACGTTTGGATTCCCAGCGAACTTTTACCAATCGAATCCGTTTGTTCTTCAACTGTTTGAAAGTACGGTCCATGATCTGTACATGTTTCTCGACAAAGATGCACCGTTTCATCGATTCGGATCTCGTCGAGAGGAATGTGAAGATCAGCGTCAGCTAAACACTTTCGCAAATTGGACACGTAAAAAGTCGGGTGAATATCCCAAGCTCTGGAGGTAGCTCAAATCATATCCTCCAAAGTTTGAATCGTTCGCTCAGATTGACTATCTGTTTGGGGATGATAAGCAGTGCTTAGATTCAGTTGGGTTCCCAAAGCAGAATGCATGGTCTTCCAAAAATGAGATGATATTCGAGCATCACGATCAGAAGTGATATCCAAAGGAACACCATGTCGTGATACAATCTCATCAACATAAATCTTTGCAAGTTTATCGGCAGATAGAACCTTGCGAATTGGAATAAAATGAGCTGATTTCATTAATCGATCGATAACAACCCAAATAGCATCGTGACCTTTAGATATACGCGGTAACTTAGTGATGAGATCCATCGCAAGGGTCTCCCACTTCCAAACCGTTATCTTTGGTTGTACAAGCAAACAAGAAGGTCGTTGATGTTCAGCCTTGACTTTAAGACAAGTTAGGCATTCTGATACATACAAGGCAACATCCTTTTTCATACCAGGCCACCAGAACTTAATACGAAGATCCTTGTACATTTTATCAGCACCAGGATGGATAGAATATCCAGAATTACGAGATTCGTCCATTACCAAGGTGCGAAGGTCGTCTTGTTTTGGAATCCATAAACGATCCTTGAAATAGAGTAACCCATCGTCCTTCGTTTCGAGTTTAAGCTCAAGCTGGTGTGGTAATTCCATACCCATCAAATTTTGTGAAACACAAAATTGCTGAGCTTGAAGAACACGAGTTTGAAGATAAAATAGCGTTTGGAGCGCTTCTTCTTGTTTGGGTCCCCACTCAAAAGGCTTATTCTTTTGAGTCAAAGCAGTGAGTGGAACCGCGATTTTTGAGAAGTTTGAAATGAATCGACGATAATATCCAGCAAGACCAAGAAAGATCGAATCTCTGTAGGTGTTGTTGGTGTATTCTAGTTTTTAATAGCAACAATCTTGGATGGATCCACATGAATACCCTGCTCATTGACAATATGACCCAAGAATTGAACTTCTTTAAGCCAGAATTCACACTTGGAGAATTTAGCGAAAAGTTGTTCCTTCTTCAGGAGTTCCAATGTTAAGCGAAGGTGTTGCTCGTGCTCGGCTCGAGACTTCGAATAGACCAGAATATTGTCGATGAACACAATAATGAACTTGTCTAAATAAAGTTCACAGACCCTATTCATTAAGTCCATAAAGATAGCTGGAGCATTCGTCAAACCAAATGTAACATTTGTGCTTGTAATCGTTGTGAACAGTTCAGTTATCAATAAAACAATGTTATTTGATCTCAATATTTGTTTGGTTGTGTTTTACATTTTTCATGTTTTGACTTTTGTCCAATTTCAAACTCTACATCGCTTTCTGGAGAGTTATACGCAAACTGGTGCGTAAACGTACTCAGTTTAACGCGACAAATACTCCGGAACATCAACATATACTCAACATACCTTAAATAACCTTTACATAACTTAGAAATAAGTTTTGAAGGCTATGGTATGGCAAAAACAAGTTAATTCACTTACAGGGACTAAACTTGACAAATTGCGAAAGTATGCTAATTTGAACTGTAACAAACATTCCGGAACATGTCCATAAGTTAAACATACCATAAATATCCTTTACATAGCTTAGAAATAGGCTTTGAGGGGTTTGGTATGCTAAAATAAACTTTTAGATCATTCAGGGACTAAAAGTGTCAAAAAGTGCACAAGTTTGCACTTTCGCGCATAACTTACGTTCTGAATACATCCGGACATCCAAAAATTTATGTAAGCATCCTAATATTATTCCTTAGTGTTTGGCATGAGAAAAATCCATTCGTTGCGTCATTTGGATCGTCTTTCGCGCTTATGCGCATTCCGTCGTAATTAAGCGAACATCGCGATCGTACGACCAAACGAACCAACATCTGACATATTTTTGAGCATGTTTCATGTCCACAATATTTAGGCATCATTTTAGGGCCTTAAAGTTGGCTTTACAGGCCTTAGAAGTGTCGGAAATGGCTTAAACATGCAACAGGGACCTAAACTGTAAATTCTGCAAGTGGTGCAGATCAGACGGGGCCATGCGGCCCGCATTAGTCTGGCCTGCACCTTCACGCGGGCCGCATCAGACTAGCAGATCAGATAAGATCGATTAGTCAGCAAATCTCAGCTGATTAAACCTCATCCACATGTTCTTACTTGCCCTTTCAGCTCACTAAGGGTCATTTTCAGTAACCACAAGCTTTCGACAAATGTACGCACGAGATTCGATCACGTTTTTCAAGAAACGATCCTAACGGTTCGGGAAATACTATAAATACCCCCCCTCATTCTTGCCAAAAACCCACACAATCTGATCAAGAGCTCTAAGTTGGAACCTTTGTTTCATACCTGAGCCATTTTGATCTAGATTAGCATTCGGGACCCTCCGTAAGTATTCTTTCGCTCTTTTATTCGCTTTTCGAGTCCGAAAGTCAACGTTTTGTTGACTTTCTACATTGACCAACCTATGGTCAACACGAAGTTCATGGAACTTCATAACGTGAGCGTGATCACGATGGTTATAGTCCGTAGTGACTATACCTACTGATTACCACGTTATCTAGGCTCAGTGACGAGTCGTAGTTTCGGCCAAAATGTGCATTCTTGCATATTTTGTAACCAAACTACTCGTGAGCATCAAAGCCATTTGTTTTGATGCCAAACCTGTTTTCTAAACTTAGTTAAGCATGTCCTAACATGCTTAGCTCGTCACTTTTAGTTTAGTGCTTATATAGGGTCGTAAGGTAAGCGATCTAAACCATCGCTTATACTTTCGAACCCGACCCATTTGGTCGATCATTAGGATCCGACCAAACACATTAGGTGGCCATAGCTATAACCTTCCGAGGTTATGCCTTGTGGTCACGATGTTAGGCGTTCCAAACGCGTTCTACGCGAGCGACGCGTAAAGGTAGCATAAGCTACCTAAACGGGTCCTAATGGATCGTAAGCACTTAGGTTAGGTTTCATTTTAATATGTAGGCTTTGTTAAACCATATTTCACGAGTCTCCATACTTGTTTGGTTTGCGAACCCGCATACTATCCGATCCTTCCGATTTTGGTCCGGTATATTAATATAGCTACCTATTAGGTGCCGTTTGATATCCCGTGATCTCTAGCATTATCTGGTTATTACACAAGGAATTCAAAGCAATCTCAGGTGAGTACATTGAACCCCTCTTTTACTGTTTTCCAAACTGTTTTGGGGTGAAACACATGTGCCTACCTGTTACTTTCATGCCTTTCATGTTTTCATATCATATGCTTATTATGTTCATTAGTACATTATAGTACATGATTTCATTACATTTTATGCTATGTATGTCCATTGTGTGCATACTTAGTACATCGTTTTACAATACATTTTATACTATGTATGTTCATTGTGTGCATACTTAGTACATCGTTTTACAATACATTTTATGCTATGTATGACCATTGTGTGCATACTTAGTACATTGTTTTATATTACATTTCACGCTAGGTATGTTCATTTGATTACATACTTAGTGCATTGTTTTCACATGCTTACGTTTTGGTATGACATTTGGTTTGTTTAACATGGAACAATACATTCATTAACATTGATCACGCCGTTCGTTAGTAGGTAGTGGTACCGTAGGAATTGACAACTCCCGTTCCTGAAATCCTGGGTTTGTTTGGATTGGAAGGAATGATCGAATTCGATATACATAACTTAGATAAACCTTTAATTTGTTTAAGGGTTTATCGCCACAGTCTCAAGGCTTGGATGTATGCATATTTCACAATACCGTACAAATGTTTATATCAGTAGAGCATGCATTGTTCCACGAAATATAACGTTGACTTAAACCATGTTTTACTTCAACACCTTGTTTTGTGCATTTTACATATGGTTGAGTTGATACATCTCGCTTACCATACAAGATATATTTTGGGTACACATTACATTATCTACATTAGACATAAACATTTTGACATTGATATACATACTTGGTGGTTTACATTGAACATAGACATTTCGACATGGTTTACACAATAGCACTTGACATTTGGTTTATACATGAACATTTTACATGGTGGTTGATTTGGGTAAATGGTTGGAGTAACGTGGCGTATGTAATATGATACAAACATGGTGGATACGCCGCTGGTACTTCCTATATATAAATGCTTGTATAATATTACATATCGTAGCGTTACCCAAGTCATTTCAGTTTAGACACATTACATTTTACACAAATAACATACTTTTCACAAGACATTATTTTTACAAACAACTTATCTTATTCAACTCATTTCACTTGGTTACTCGTTTAACCTTACACTTATCTATACATATCATCTGATACTATCGTTTTTCAAATGGTTTACAAAGCAAGACAAATTACAAGGTTCATGACTGACTGTTATTAAACATTTCTTTAAACTCAAGTCATGAATCCCATTTTCACAAAACCTATGTATCTCACAGGCATTTTTATGCTGACGTACCTACTTTCACATGTGTTTTCAGGAGCTATTCCATAGGATGATGATCATGACACTAGGGCGGACCTGTGCCTTAGAGACTAAAACTGAAGATAGACTTAGTTAATTATGTTATAAACTCTTTGTTTTTCCTGTTTAAGACAATGTATCACTCTTGTTTAATAAATAAAATGTAACTTTGATTTCCATGGTTATGAAACAATTAATTCTGTCCACAACACTCCCCGGCGTTTCCGCCGCGGTTGCATGTTACACGCGGCCGGGGTGTGACAGACGAGTTGGTATCAGAGCCATTGGTTATAGGGAATTAGGTTATTAGTAATGCTTTGACCTAGACTATAACTTTCTAGGACCCTAACACAAGTTATCTTGTGTTTAGATTCTAAAACATACACTTCACCTATCCTTAGGTGATAACCACAGCGGGAACTTCGATTCCGAATCCGCTTTGAAAATTAATCATCTGTTCTAGGATGATTGATTACTAGGTTTTGAACCCTCTGTTATAATGTTTTGAACCCCTTTGGATTTTCAAAAATCTCGTCAAGGTTTTCGGGCTTTAATTGTGTGAACACGTGCGAACTGGAAGAGTGAATGCCTGTACCCTGAGTTTTGTATCTAAGGCTAGAGTGTTCGTACAAATCCACATAATCGGACCAGTCACTCTTACCTGGGAACTCTTGGGGTAAGTATTCACTTATAGGCGAACATGTCTTTGCGATACATTATTTTTGACCCACTTACTTTGACGAGACATTTCGTATCGCTTGTTTGCTTTGCGATGCATAACCACCATCTTTGCTTTTGTTGATTCTGTTTCATCTCATTCTCTTCATCCAATCATTTCACTCGTTTCCTTTCATGTTTTCCTCTTTTAGAATGCCTCCTCGACGCGAACACCAGATAGCAACTGCCGAGCTGGCAGAAATTATTGCGCAGCAGATGGCTGCTCAATTCCCAAATCTCTTCGCTCAATGGAACCAAGCCAACAACAACAACAATGGTACATGCAATTTCAAGAACTTTAACTCGGCTAAACCACTCAAGTTTAGTGGTTCTGAGGGAGCAACTGGGCTTCTTCAATGGTTCGAGAGCATCGAGAATACTTTTCGCCACGTGCAGTGTCCGGATAATCGTAAGGTCGAGTTTTCTTCGAGTGTGTTTCAGAAGAGGGCTCTTACATGGTGGAATGGGGTAATGAGAGACCGTGGTGCAGATGTTGCTCTAGCTCAAACATGGGCTGAACTGAGAGCTCTCATGATGAGGGAGTTTTGTCCTCGTCATGAGCAACGAGCGTTGGAGAAAGAGTTTGATGATTTGAAACAAGATAGTGGCGAGCACAGGGCATATACTGATAGGTTTGAGGAGTTGAGTCTACTTTGCCCGACTATGGTCGCCCCACTCGACAAGGCTATCGAAAGGTACATCGACGGCCTGCCTGACTCGGTACAAGACATTATTACTGGTAGCAACCCTACCACACTCCGTCAGGCAATCGAGTTATCAGCGACATTGACTGAGTCACAGATTCGAAAGAATAAATTACACAGGAAGGGTGACAAGGGCAAGAAACAGTCGTCTGACAAGGAAGATAGCAAGAAAGGTCAAAACAAGAATGGAAGGGATTCTGGTTCATCAAAAAGGGCAAAGAAGCGTAAGGCTTCCCAAAACTATGCTGTCACTGCCCAAGCTAACCAGGCAGCTCCCAACCAGCTTCCAGCAAAGAAGCCCTATTTAGGAAGTGCACCTTTGTGCAATCGTTGCAACAGTCACCATCAGCCGCAGCATCAGTGTCGTTTCTGTACTAACTGTGGGAAGTCAGGTCATCTTGCCGATGTTTGTCGGTTTGCTCAAAATGGCGCAGTTCAGAACCCTGCTCAACAAGTTGCTCAGCAACAGGGTCAGGCTGCACGACCACAATACCCACCAGGTGCTTGTTATAATTGTGGGGATCTGACCCACTATAGAAACCGGTGCCCAAGGCTAGCCAACCAGAACCAGAATGCAAACCAGAATCAGGCTCAGGCTCGAGGACGAGTCTTCAACATGAATGCTCAAGAGGCACAGGAAGACAATGAAGTGGTGAACGGTACGTTCTTTATTAATAATTAGCCAGCATCTGTTCTTTTTTATTCGGGTGCCGACAAGAGTTTTGTGTCATTGACTTTTGAGCCAATGCTTCGCGTGTCTAGAATGAAACTAGGTAAACCTTTGACAGTAGAGGTTGCCAGTGGTGAACCCATTGTTCTTGATTCTGTTCTATGCAACTGCCAGTTGAACCTTAACGACCATATTTTTCCTATTGACCTCACGCCTATGCAACTTGGAAGCTTCGACGTTATTGTGGGTATGGATTGGTTATCTAAGCATCGCGCAGAGATAGTTTGTTCTGAGAAGATTGTTCGTGTGCCGCTGTCGACAGGCGAGATCCTACAGGTTCGTGGTGAGAAGCCTGCCGGTGGTCTCAGACTCATGTCTTGTTTTAAAGCACGGAAGTATCTACGGAAGAACTATGTGGCTTTCTTAGCACATATTACAGCAGATAAAGGCAAGGGTAAGTCTATTTCAGATATTCCTGTCGTTCGGGATTATTCTGAAGTCTTCCCTGAAGAGTTACCTGGCCTACCCCCAGCACGCCAAGTCGAATTCCGTATTGATCTCGTACTTGGTGCAAATCCCATTGCCAGAGCTCCATACCGTCTTGCACCGTCTGAGATGTAAGAATTATCTAAGCAGCTTCAGGAGCTCTCTGACAAAGGTTTTATCCGTCCTAGCTTTTCACCTTGGGGTGCTCCCGTTCTTTTTGTCAAAAAGAAGGATGGATCTTTTAGGATGTGTATCGATTATCGTGAGCTTAACAAGCTTACCATCAAGAATCGATATCCCCTACCTCGCATTGATGATCTCTTTGATCAATTTCAAGGCGCTTCTTATTTTTCAAAGATTGATTTACGATCTGGATATCATCAGCTTCGTGTGCATGAAGAAGACATTCCCAAGACAGCGTTCCGTACTCGTTATGGGCATTATGAGTTCACAGTCATGCCATTCGGTTTAACTAATGCTCCTGCTGTTTTCATGGACTTGATGAATAGGGTCTGCAAGCCTTATTTAGTTAAGTTCATCAACGTTTTCATCGATGACATTTTAATATATTCTAAGACGCGAGCTGATCATGAGCAACATCTTCGTCTTACATTGGAACTCCTAAAGAAAGAGCAGCTTTTCGCCAAATTCTCCAAGTGTGAATTCTGGCTTAAAGAGGTTCAATTCTTAGGACACATTATCAACGAACAAGGTATTCATGTGGATCCCTCCAAGATCAGTGCGATCAAGGATTGGGATACGCCTACTACTCCTACTGAAGTTCGTTCTTTTCTTGGTCTGGCGGGTTATTACCGCCGCTTCATTGAAAACTTCTCAAAGATTGAAGTTCCACTAACTGCTCTAACTCAGAAGAACAAACCCTTTGATTGGGGATTCAAACAAGAGGAAGCATTTCTGACTTTGAAACAAAAGCTTTACGACGCGCCTGTCCTAACATTGCCTGAGGGCAATGATGATTTCGTCGTTTATTGCGACGCATCTAATTTAGGTCTTGGCTGCGTCCTGATGCAAAGAAACAAAGTCATAGCATACGCATCAAGGCAGTTAAAAATACATGAGAAGAACTACACCACTCATGATCTTGAGTTGGGTGCAGTTGTCTTCGCTCTTAAGATCTGGAGACACTATTTGTACGGTACAAAATGTGTGGTTTTCACAAACCACAAGAGTCTTCAACACATCTTCAATCAGAAAGAACTCAACATGAGACAACGACGCTGGGTGGAGCTTCTAAACGACTATGACTGCGAGATTCGCTACCATCCTGGTAAGGTGAATGTCGTAGCCGATGCTTTGAGTCGCAAGGAACGTACAAAGCTTCATTGTGTTCGTGTCCAATCTGTTATTCAAGCTCAATCCGATATCCAAGCCCGTATTTCTCAGGCTCAACAATCTTGTGTTTCACAAGGTTTGATGGATAAGGAATTTCCTTATCACATAACACCTGCTCTTGAACTGAAGGACAATGGATCATATTAATTCATGGACCGCTTGTGGGTCCCAGGCCAAGATAATCTTCGTACCTTGCTTATGGATGAAGCCCATAAGTCTCGTTATTCTATTCATCCTGGCTCAGATAAGATGTATAAGGATCTTCGTGTTCAGTATTGGTGGCCTGGTATGAAGAAAGACATTGCCTTATACGTATCCAAATGCCTTACTTGTCTTAAGGTTAAGGCTGAACATCAGCGTCCTTCCGGATTATTGGAGCAACCGGAGATCCCAGTTTGGAAATGGGAAAACATTACTATGGATCTCATTACTAAACTCCCGCGCACAAAGAAAGGTCACGATGCCATCTGGGTAGTCGTTGATCGTCATACCAAGTCAGCGCATTTCTTGCCAATCTGTGAGGATTTTTCGGCTGACAAACTTGCTCAAATCTACGTGGATGAAATCATAGCTCGACATGGTGTTCCTTTGAACATCATTTCTGACAGAGATGCTCGTTTCACTTCTCATTTTTGGAGAACCATGCAATCTGCTATGGGGTCCCAACTTAATTTGAGCACAGCTTATCATCCGCAAACAGATGGTCAATCTGAAAAAACAATCCAGACACTGGAGGATATGCTTAGAGCTTGTGTGATCGACTTTGGTGGTAGTTGGGATTCACATCTTCCGTTGATTGAATTCTCCTACAACAACAGTTATCACTCCAGCATCAACATGGCTCCTTTCGAGGCTCTCTATGGTCGAAAATGTCGTTCACCAGTCTGCTGGAATGAGATTGGCGAGGCTCAACTTACTGGACCTGCCCTCATTTTAGAGACAACAGATAAGGTAAAGAAAGTTCGTGATAACCTTCAGACAGCTAGAAGCCGTCAAAAGAGTTACGCGGACCTAAAACGCAAGCCCTTGGATTTTCAAGTCGGTGATCGAGTATTACTTAAGGTCTCACCTTGGAAAGGTGTGATCAGATTTGGAAAGAAAGAATCGGTAAGGTAGCCTACAGACTTGAGTTACCTCATGAACTTGGAAATGTTCATCCAACTTTTCACGTGTCCAATCTCAAGAGGTGTTTAGCTGATGAGAACCTCCACATACCGCTTGATGAAATTCGTGTTGATAAAACACTGAAATTTGTTGAGAAACCAGTGGAAATCATGGAACGTGAAGTCAAGTGGCTTAAACGCAAGCGCATTCCTTTGGTCAAGGTTTGCTGGGAATCTAGACGTGGACCCGAGTTTACTTGGGAACGTGAAGATCAAATGAAGGCGAAATATCCGCATCTGTTTCCACGAGTTTCCTCTAAATAAATTTCGGGACGAAATTTCCACAAGTAGGGGAGACTGTAACATTTGTGCTTGTAATTGTTGTGAACAGTTCAGTCATCAATAAAACAATGTTATTTGATCCCAATATTTGTTTGGTTGTGTTTTACATTTTTCATGTTTTGACTTTTGTCCAATTTCAAACTCTACATCGCTTTCTGGAGAGTTATACGCAAACTGGTGCGTAAACGTACTCAGTTTAACGCCACAAATACTCCGGAACATCAACATATACTCAACATACCTTAAATAACCTTTACATAACTTAGAAATAAGTTTTGAAGGCTATGGTATGGCAAAAACAAGTTAATTCACTTACAGGGACTAAACTTGACAAACTGCGAAAGTATGCCAATTTGAACTGTAACAAACATTCTAGAACATGTCCATAAGTTAAACATACCATAAATATCCTTTACATAGCTTAGAAATAGGCTTTGAGGGGTTTGGTATACTAAAATAAACTTTTGGATCATTCTGGGACTAAAAGTGTCAAAAAGTGCACAAGTTTGCACTTTCGCGCATAACTTATGTTCTGAATACATCCGGACATCCAAAAATTTATGTAAGCATCCTAATATTATGCCTTAGTGTTTGGCATGAGAAAAATCCATTCGTCGCGTCATTTGGATCGTCTTTCGCGCTTATGCGCATTCCGTCGTAATTAAGCGAACATCGCGATCGTACGGCCAAATGAACCAACATCTGACATATTTTTGAGCATGTTTCATGTCCACAATGTTTAGGCATCAATTTAGGGCCTTAAAGTTGGCTTTACAGGCCTTAGAAGTGTCGGAAATGGCTTAAACATGCAACAGGGACCTAAACTGTAAATTCTGCAAGTGGTGCAGATCAGACGGGGCCATGCGGCCCGCATTAGTCTGGCCTGCACCTTCACGCGGGCTGCATCAGACTAGCAGATCAGATAAGATCGATTAGTCAGCAAATCTCAGCTGATTAAACCTCATCCACATGTTCTTACTTGCCCTTTCAGCTCACTAAGGGTCATTTTCAGTAACCACAAGCTTTCGACAAATGTACGCACGAGATTCGATCACGTTTTTCAAGAAACGATCCTAATGGTTCGGGAAATACTATAAATACCCCCCCCCATTCTTGCCAAAACCCACACAATCTGATCAAGAGCTCTAAGTTGGAACCTTTGTTTCATACCTGAGCCATTTTGATCTAGATTAGCATTCGGGGACCCTCCGTAAGTATTCTTTCGCTCTTTTATTCGCTTTTCGAGTCCGAAAGTCAACGTTTTGTTGACTTTCTGCATTGACTAGCCTATGGTCAACAAGAAGTTCATGGAACTTCATAACGTGAGCGTGATCACGATGGTTATAGTCCGTAGTGACTATACCTACTGATTACCACGTTATCTAGGCTCAGTGACGAGTCGTAGTTTCGGCCAAAATGTGCATTCTTGCATATTTTGTAACCAAACTACTCGTGAGCATCAAAGCCATTTGTTTTGATGCCAAACCTGTTTTCTAAACTTAGTTAAGCATGTCCTAACATGCTTAGCTCGTCACTTTTAGTTTAGTGCTTATATAGGATCGTAAGGTAAGCGATCTAAACCATCGCTTATACTTTCGAACCCGACCCATTTGGTCGATCATTAGGATCCGACCAAACACATTAGGTGGCCATAGCTATAACCTTCCGAGGTTATGCCTTGTGGTCACGATGTTAGGCGTTCCAAACGCGTTCTACGCGAGCGACGCGTAAAGGTAGCATAAGCTACCTAAACGGGTCGTAATGGATCGTAAGCACTTAGGTTAGGTTTCATTTTAGTATGTAGGCTTTGTTAAACCATATTTCACGAGTCTCCATACTCATTTGGTTTGCGAACCCGCATAATATCTGATCCTTCCGATTTTGGTCCGGTATATTAATATAGCTACCTATTAGGTGCCGTTTGATATCCCGTGATCTCTAGCATTATCTGGTTATTACACAAGGAATTCAAAGCAATCTCAGGTGAGTACATTGAACCCCTTTTTTACTGTTTTCCAAACTGTTTTGGGGTGAAACACATGTGCCTACCTGTTACTTTCATGCCTTTCATGTTTTCATATCATATGCTTATTATGTTCATTAGTACATTATAGTACATGATTTCATTACATTTTATGCTATGTATGTCCATTGTGTGCATACTTAGTACATCGTTTTACAATACATTTTATACTATGTATGTCCATTGTGTGCATACTTAGTACATCGTTTTACAATACATTTTATGCTATGTATGACCATTGTGTGCATACTTAGTACATTGTTTTATATTACATTTCACGCTAGGTATGTTCATTTGATTACATACTTAGTGCATTGTTTTCACATGCTTACATTTTGGTATGACATTTGGTTTGTTTAACATGGAACAATACATTCATTAACATTGATCACGCCGTTCGTTAGTAGGTAGTGGTACCATAGGAATTGACAACTCCCGTTCCTGAAATCCTGGGTTTGTTTGGATTGGAAGGAATGACCGAATTCGATATACATAACTTAGATAAACCTTTAATTTGTTTAAGGGTTTATCGCCACAGTCTCAAGGCTTGGATGTATGCATATTTCACAATACCGTACAAATGTTTATATCAGTAGAGCATGCATTGTTCCATGAAACATAACGTTGATTTAAACCATGTTTTACTTCAACACCTTGTTTTGTGCATTTTACATATAGTTGAGTTGATACATCTCGCTTACCATACAAGATATATTTTGGGTACACATTACATTATCTACATTAGACGTAAACATTTTGACATTGATATACATACTTGGTGGTTTACATTGAACATAGACATTTCGACATGGTTTACACAATAGCACTTGACATTTGGTTTATACATGAACATTTTACATGGTGGTTGATTTGGGTAAATGGTTGGAGTAACATGGCGTATGTAATATGATACAAACATGGTGGATACGCCGCTGGTACTTCCTATATATAAATGCTTGTATAATATTACATATCGTAGCGTTACCCAAGTCATTTCAGTTTAGACACATTACATTTTAAACAAATAACATATTTTTCACAAGACATTATTTTTACAAACAACTTATTTTATTCAACTCATTTCACTTGGTTACTCGTTTAACCTTACACTTATCTATACGTATCATCTGATATTATCGTTTTTCAAATGGTTTACAAAGCAAGACAAATTACAAGGTTCATGACTGACTGTTATTAAACATTTCTTTTAACTCAAGTCATGAATCCCATTTTCACAAAACCTATGTATCTCACAGGCATTTTTATGCTGACGTACCTACTTTCACATGTGTTTTCAGGAGCTATTCCATAGGATGATGATCATGACACTAGGGCGGACCTGTGCCTTAGAGACTAAAACTGAAGATAGACTTAGTTAATTATGTTATAAACTCTTTGTTTTTCTTGTTTAAGACAATGTATCACTCTTGTTTAATAAATAAAATGTAACTTTGATTTCCATGGTTATGAAACAATTAATTCTGTCCACAACACTCCCCGGCGTTTCCACCGTGGTTGCACGTTACACGCGGCCGGGGTGTGACACCAAAGGCATGACAGAGAACTCATAATGCCCATATCTTCTGCGGAAAGCAGTTTTGGGAATATCTCCTTCGAGAACACGAAGTTGATGATACCCAGAACGCAGGTCGATCTTAGAAAAGCATGAAACACCTTGCAGCTGGTCGAAGAGATCATCAATTCGAAGTAGGGGATATCGATTCTTGATGGTAAGCTTATTAAGCTCACGATAATCGGTACACATTCGAAAAGATCCATCTTTCTTTTTCACGAAGAGGACAGGAGCTCCCCAGGGTGAAAAGCTCAGACGGATGAATCCCTTATCAGATAACTCTTGAAGCTGCTTCGAAAATTCTTGCATCTCCGACGGTGCAAGACGATAAGGCACTTTTGCAATCGGGTTGGCATTGGGTATAAGGTTAAAATGAAACAGGACTTGACGAACTGGAGGCAAACCAGGCAGTTCATCAGGAAACACCTCTGGATAATCTCGAATAATCGCTCCAATGGTTAGAATAACACAAGACAATACAAAGGTGCGGCCCACTTCAAATAAACCGTTCATTCGAAGTCACTAGGGTGCGGCCCAAATACACATCCGACACCTCGGGTGACCCACTACATACGCACTCATTCTCAACTGCGTTTTATATTAACAAGTTTAACTAGGTCACGAGTATTTAATAGATTTACAAAAACAAGGAACATGAACAAGGAATAATGAGAAATCGGAATCACAAAACTAAAAGATACTAACCATTGAAAGTTCGAGTTGTCACATCATCCCTAACTTGAAAGAAATTTCGTCCCGAAATTTAGCACGTAGTTACTGAGGAAGCTAGTTAGGTTACGTAGTTTTCCTGGTTTTCCTGGGGTGTCACATCATCCCCCCGTTGGTTTGGAATTTCGTCCTGAAATTCTGCAATAGCTTCAGCCTCAGTAGTGGTTTTATTGTTCTAGAACAACTGGGGATATTTCTGTTTCATTTGGTCTTCTCGTTCCCAGTTAAACTCTGGGCCATGACAGGAGTTCCAACGAACTCGAACGGTAGGTGTCCTGGTGCGTGTGAGAATCTTGACCTCCCGGTCCAAGTTTTTCCACGGGTTCTTCGACACACGCACTCATTCTCAACTGCGTTTTATATTAACAAGTTTAACAAGGTCACGAGTATTTAATAGATTTACAAAAACAAGGAACGTGAACAAGGAATAATGAGAAATCGGAATCACAAAACTAAAAGATACTAACCATTGAAAGTTCGAGTTGTCACATCATCCCCAACTTGAAAGAAATTTCATCCCGAAATTTAGCACGTAGTTACTGAGGAAGCTAGTTAGGTTGCGTAGTTTTCCTGGTTTTCCTGGGGTGTCACATCATCCCCCCGTTGGTTTGGAATTTCGTCCTGAAATTCTGCAATAGCTTCAGCCTCAGTAGTGGTTTTATTGTTCTAGAACAACTGGGGATATTTGTGTTTCATTTGGTCTTCTCGTTCCCAGTTAAACTCTGGGCCATGACAGGAGTTCCAACGAACTCGAACGGTAGGTGTCCTGGTGCGTGTGAGAATCTTGACCTCCCGGTCCAAGATTTCCACGGGTTCTTCGACAAATCGCATCTGGTCGTCGATGGTGAGCTGCTTGAAGGGAACTATGAGTGTTTCATCTGACAGGCACTTCTTCAGATTCGACACATAGAATACGTTGTGAACTCCACTGAGTTCTTCGGGTAGATCCAATCTGTAGGCCATCTTGCCAATTCTTTCCGTGATTTTGAAAGGTCTAACATCTCGCGGTTTGAGTTTGCCTCATTTACCAAAACGAACTACACCTTTTCCAAGGTGAGACTTTTAAGTGGTGCTCGATCCCCAACCTGGAACTCGAGTGGTTTCCTGTGCTTTTCAGCATAATTTTCTGACGGTCACGAGTGCCGCCATTCATTGTCGTATCTGAGCAATCTTCTCTGTTGTGTCCATAATGAGTTCTGGGCCAGTGGTTTGGCTGTCGTTAATCTCTGCCCAACAAAGAGGTGATCGGCACTTCCGTCCGTATAATGCCTCGAACGGAGCAGCCTGGATGATGGTGTGGTAATTATTGTTGTACGGAAACTCCACTAAAGGGAGGTATCTTTCCCAGCCATTGCCAAAGTCGATTACATATGCTCGAAGCATGTCTTCAAGGGTTTGGATGGTGCGTTTAGTCTGTCCATCCGTCTGATAATAACTCGCTAGTTATTCAATCCTCGAATGGAAGCTTGTCCCTCGCAACTGGTTAACGGGGTGTTACTACATGGTTGGAGCGAACGGTTCTTGACTGTTACCTTGCTGAGTTCTCGATAATCAAAACACCTACGAAAACGCTTATCTTTCCTGGTATACTGGGGCTCCCCAAAGCGGAAAACTAGGTTCGATAAAACCCCTGTTCGATAATCCATGTAGTTGCTTAAACAACTCTTGCAACCCTCCTGGTGCAGGACGGTAAGAGTACGAGCAATCATGGCTGCCTCTGGCATGATGCTGATCTGATATTCCATTGGACGATGTGAAGGTACACCTGGTAGTTCTTCTGGTAGCACATAGGTAGAAATCACCAACAAATGGTGGGTCCTCGATCCTGTTTCCTTAGCATTAAAATCAATAATAAGTGCTAACATGGCAGGATAGTCCTTCCGTGGACACTTCCAAGCTTTCATTGCAGAATTGACGCTAACCATTGCGCCACTCTGACGCATTAGAACAGATAACAATCCTCCAAGAAGAATACGGATACGTAGAATTGTCTCCTCACAGGGTACATTTATCAAGAATAACAGAAGAAAGGCCGATGTCGAACAATTGTCCCACAAGGTCGTGTTTGCATCCCAACGATCATATGAGGTTTCCATTGTCTTGCCATCAGCCGATTCCACAACTGGTTCAAATTTTAGGAGCATTAGGGTCAAACAGAACAGAGACGAAGCGGATTGCTACTCATACTAGCTACCATGTCGTTAAAGTCCTGACGTCGCCCACGCCAATTCTAAATGCCCTTCCAAGAGCATCATATCTGGTGTTGCTATTTTCATGACTAGGATTCCGAGTACTGTCGCTGTTCCTTTGATCGTTGTCCTCTTAACTTAACCACGACCAATCCATGTTGTAGGCACCTTTATTTCCTTACTGTAGGCTAGGGTTACGAATACCTTGTCGTCACTGTGACTACTGCCCCTAATGTCGTTACTCGAAACGAAGCCCTACGATTCTTCACCATCATAGTCCATCTTTTTACATTCTGAGCCACGTCCTAAAGCGCTACTCACTATGCTAGTGGTTACGCATACCACACTAAGGTCAATTATCATCACTAATGCCTCGATTGATTCGTAAGAGCTGACTCCCACAATTCGCTGACTAGAGTTACGGACTCGATTGGAATCAATCCGCTGACGTTCGTTGCCGGTAATCAGGGTCGTCAAAGTACTGGGCTGGGTAAAATACTATGCTTAACCTCCTACCCATCGATGTTGCAAGTGGTTCGAGTAATACGCAGTATGTTGCGGGAGTGTTGCAGAAGTGATGGCACTTCGGAATCTAAGGCGTCAATACGTTAAGTTCCAGCAAGCGAAGAAAGGTGAGAAAGATATCGATCAATCATTCGACGCTGCGACATCCAACACATAGACGTTCGTATAAGCACCTAACATTCTACACGGTTCGCTGAGTTCGGATGGGTGTTTAGGTAACACTCGATAGCATCGAGTTGCGAAGGGATCCAAAGATGAATGAAAAGTTCACGTTCGAGTAGGGGACAATCACTGCTATGACCCCTATAGGTTTGTTATGTTTCACATCGATCAAATAACGGAACGGAACCCCTTTTTCACTTGTTAAGCCTCACTAGGACTCGCATGCACCCCACATTATTATTATGTGTGCACCTACAATAATATTATGATTTGCATGCTCACCTCAGCTCCTCTTAACTCATGTCAAATGGTTCCTCAAACTCGAGTAGCAAACAAAGAGTATCACCAAACATAAGTCGTGAAGGTTTAGGGAAATACCACCCTATCAATCACATAACATATGCAAGTATACATGAATTCATACTGTTGTGCTAAACGTGCAATCACATGCAATATTATATGTAGGTGTTCACTAGTTATGCAATACAATGAGCATACGAGAGACGAACCTTGCAATCTGGATCTGAGTGTCATGGTCGTATTCACGTCTTCAGAACTGTTCGGTTATAGTCTGGTTTTACAAAAACGTTTTTCCCATTTTTAAATAAAACCAAGTTCACTATAACCAATGGCTTTAATACTAATCTGTCACACCCCCAAATTCCACAAGCGGAGTATCACCGCAGGAGGCGTGACTGACCAGGATCTAGCCACCAATCACATTGAACTCATAGGTATATTTAAATAAAACTTCCATTTATTAACATTAAGTGTTACCATGTTATAAATAATTCACAGTATACAGCGGAAGCATAATTCATTCGTTAAGAGTTTATAAACCACATGTAAAAAAACCATTAGTCTTATGCTGCGATTTCCATGTATCTCGACCCATGACCACTCCAGCCTCCCAGACAGCAAGTTCCAACAATATGCACCTAAAGACCTGCAAGGCATGTAACAACGAATCAACAACAAAGTTGAGCGAGTTCACAGTTGGTTGTTCGTTTTAAAGTTATTCAAAACCATGAGTTCGTTTGTAAGCCATAAGTTAATCCGTTTCCTTGTTTCCTAAACCATGTCCATAACCAGTGGGGGCTTCCCCATGTGAACCACTAGACCCGTTTACCATATCGACCACTGACTAAAGTAAGTTGGTGCCCTGACATCAATGTCTACCATCATTGACTAGTGCCCAGATCCATTAGTTCACGCCCGGCCTCTGCGGCACGGTGTGAGGCTTGTCAAACCTAAATAGAGCTATCTAACTAATGACCCGCTCGCCATTGGCTCGGCGATTAAGTCGATATAAAAATGAGGGACTTCATGATAGAGTTTTTGGTCTAGCATCAGTGTTGTCACCCTTCAATAAAGAGGGTGTGTACGTAATCCCCAAACCAGGAGACTACGCAGGTTCCGATTAAGTTCTCAGTACGTGTTGTCACCCTTCAATAAAGAGGGTGTGTACGTGTTCCAAACTAGGAGATCACGCAGTTTCAGTTCAAATCCTTTACACATTCCCAACCCCTGGGAATCCCATGCCTTGTAGAAAGTGTGAACTCACCTTTGCTTTGCTCGGTAGTCAATTTACTTGTGTTATGTTGGTCAATCATGCCCTATTTATGGTTACCAAGTTTTAAATCAGATTCGTATACAAATATTTCACGTATTTAACACATGACATACAATTCGTAACATCACATATAAGCACAGGGGCCATGTATAAATTTATAACATAGTAATATATATATATATTACAATCTAATTACATGTTCCAGGTGTGCGGTGGAAACAATATAACATACAATCATCAACATCATATTCTCTTCTGAATCATACACAAAACAGTTTGTATTCAATATCCTAAAACACAATCATAACATCTTTCCTAGCATGTAATGATACCCCAATGTATCAAGGAATGTGGCCAATTACAACTACTCATTAAATAACCTTTAAAGTCACGGCACGTATACATAACCAAATGAATCAACCAATCAATCGACATATGCGTAAGTGTAACCAAAAATTCAGTCATCAATATTTATATACGCTTTCCTTCCATAACTCAAAGATTACAAGAATGCAAGATATATATTTTAAAACAACATACCCCCTGTCTACGTCATATAAACAGTTTATACCAAAGAATTTCCTCTTCATCATAAACATCATTTGTTAACAAAAAGGTCTATACTACATCACTTAAGCAATAAATCATTCTCACTAATAACTTCCCAGTTTATACTCAATACTTTCAAACATATATCCGACTCTTAGATAGACAATTTTTGGGAGTACTAATAAACTCCCTCATCACCTACTAAACAAATGACAGACTTTTAATCAATTAAAGGTAACAACAAACATATGTCTTGTATACTATCAATTAATCAACCAAGTAACAGATTGTTATGAGATCACTATTAAGAACCTTATTCATACCTAAACAATCAACGAATACCCATCTAACCATGCATCACAAGATTGTAGGACAAACTGACAGTGGACATAGACTAACCGGAGATTCATGAAGTGAATGCGTGTAGGCTGCCTCTGCTCGTCACCGTTGCGTCGGACACGAACCACACTTGAACTAAATCTGATGTGACGGGGGTTGCTCGAGTCGAACCACAACTGACCCAGAGCACCAGAACTTTAACATCTTTGTTTTCTTGAAATCCCAGACAATCCTTCCACTGCTGATCTCCGTACCCAGCACCGCCACCGTACTCTATGCGGCCGCTGCTGATATCATCGCTGCCATCAAGCTCCACCACCACTCTTCAACATCGTCGATCATCATCACCTCGCCATCAGCAACCATCATCATCAGCGACGAAGCTCCACCGCCGCCGGGAATGAGAGGCTACGTTCAAAAGATACAGGTGGGGAATAGGCTGTGGTGTCGCCGGTATAAGAAGGGACGAGAGAGAGATGTTAGGGTGTTAGGGTTTGTATCCGGTGTGTTAAGCAGCTTAAAAATAGATCGCATGCAACATATATGATGTGGTAATGATGATGTTGTTAACTTCCCTTCTCACGTGGACTCCTCTACACATGTGCCGCCCAAAGCCCACTTTCATGTGTGATGATGGTTGAGGATGTTGGCCCCAAAGAAAAAGCCCACATGTGCCGTCCAGTATGTGTGTATATGTTTGCAATCCTTTTTTTTTTTTGAATAAATAATATCCTCCTCAAAGATAATTCCGGTTGGGCTTTTTAATCCTTGAGAGTATACTTTGGGCTTCAAGAATCTGGGCCGCTCCAATGGTTAGAATAACACAAGACAATACAAAGGTGCGGCCCACTTAAAATAAACCGTTCATTCGAAGTCACTAGGGTGCGGCCCAAATACACATCCGACACCTAGGGTGACCCACTACACACACACTCATTCTCAACTGCGTTTTATAATAACAAGTTTAACAAGGTCACGAGTATTTAATAGATTTACAAAAACAAGGAACGTGAACGAGGAATAATGAGAAATCGGAATCACAAAACTAAAAGATACTAACCATTGAAAGTTCGAGTTGTCACAATGATGGATGAGTTAACTTTCTTCTTAGGTTTACAAGTCAAACAAAGAAATGATGGAATATTTCTGAGTCAATCTAAGTATGTAAAAACAATCTTGAACAAATACTCACTTGAAAATTGCTCAATCTCAAAAACTCCCATGGCTACAGGGAACAAACTTGATTCTGATAAAGAAGGAACATGTGTGGATATTAAAACCTATGGGGGTGATAGGATCATTGTTATACTTAACAGCAAGCAGACCAGATATTATGTTTGCTACATGTTTTCTGTCAAGATACCAATGCAATCCTAAAGAGTCTCACCTAAAAGCAGTCAAAAGGGTTTTTAAATATCTAAAGGGCACATCAGAACTTGGTCTTTGGTATCCTAAAGATACAAATCTTGAACTAATTGCATACACAGATGCAGATTATACAGGATGCAAGATTGACAGAAAAAGCACTTCTGGTGCATGTTAAATCTTGGGAGAAAAGTTGGTATGTTGGGCAAGTAAGAAACAAAACTGTGTTGCAACATCAACAGTTGGTTCTGAATATGTAGCAGCAGTAAGTTGCTGTTCACAAGTGTTATGGATGCAAACTCTGCTGAAGGATTATGGAGTAAATCTGACAAAGATACCCATTCTATGTGACTCAAAGAGTGCAATTGCAATTACAGAAAATCCAGTTCATCACTCTAGAACTAAGCACATAGATGTAAGATATCACTTCATAAAGGATCATGTTGAAAAAGGTAACATAGAGATCTACTTTGTTCCAACAGAAAACCAAATTGCTGACATTTTTACAAAACCTCTTGATGAAAAGAGACACATTTTTCTAATCAGCAAACTTGGCATGGTTAATATAAAACATGGAGATATTTCAGAAAACAAAAGAGACACATTTTTCTAATTAGCAAACTTGGCATGGTTAATATAAAACATGGAGATATTTCAGAAAACAATAAGTCACAAACTGAAAATCAAATTGATGAAACCAAAGGAGATAAGACAAAAATTCTGAGGATCAAAGAATGAAACAACATATTTCTGATAAAGAAAGCCATCAATCTGGTGAAATATCAGAAAATCTGATAAATTATCAAAAATCTGATAATTTACCAGAAAATATGCTGATTGTTGGTGCAGTCATCTGTCGTCTTCGTCTTATGTCGAGTCTCGGGTTCGTTGCAGATCTGATCAGGCATGACATCACATGTGACATCACATAGGTGACATCACAAGTGACATCACCCAGGTAACATCACAAGTGATGTCATGAAATAGGAAACTGAATGTTAGCCGTTTGAGTGAGGTGACCGTTTGAATGGTCCAACCGTTTGAAAGGCAGTGGTCGTTTGAAATATTTGTAACCGTTTGAGCATGTTCAAACGGTAGGGTCTACTAGAATAAATAGCATTCAAACGGATTCATTTGTAACGGATTGGCCAAGTGATACCGAAGTGCTGCCGGTATTTCCTCTCATTGTAAACACTGTTATTTGAATGTACAAGAGGATTAAAGTGTATTTCAAGCTATTTTAAAGTTCGTTTCTTAGTTTCCGCCTCTGAAACGTACTAGAGCTCTTCCGAACAACTCATTTAGGTCGAAATCGATCCTACAAGTGGTATCAGAGCTCAGGACGAGGAGTTCTTGCCATATTCAACTTGAAAATCTGATTTTCTACACCTTCTTTCATAAAATTGATATTTTTCACAGTTAAAATCGGCTATAACCTTCAAAATGTATGCGTAATAGTATTTTTACAAACCCTTGATAATATCAGATCTAAATTTGACGTAAAAGTGATAAAAATGGCCTGAAAACATATGTCCGTTTGAACGAAGGAGCTACATTCCGTTTGAAAGCAATATTTCCGTTTGAACTATCGTGTGAATGACCCCTTTCGTTTGAAATATCGTTTGAAGAAATCACTTCCGTTTGAAAACATGCATTTAGTTTGAACGATCGTTTGAAACATGGTTACCGTTTGAAAAATACATCGAGTTGTGTATAACTTTCTTCGAGGTGTCAATAATTGGGATAAGAGATCATGTGAGATAAATCAGATTGCATGTATTGGTATATGTGATCATTAAATTTGTCCGTTTCATGCGTATGTAATTGATGTAAAAGGTTTGTCGGCTACATCAAAATATTGGTCCAATCATAGGAGGTTCATGTCATAAGCCCATGTGATGAGTTAAGTTGTCGGCTATTAAGTCTTGGATATCATGTTATAAAATCAGTTTGCATGTGATCTGTCATACATCAGTTAATCGGCCCAATCACAAAAAGGCTTTAGTGGGTTTTGAGGTCCAATCAGCTTCTTGTGATATTGAAATTGTTTTTGTTGATTGTCATATTAGCGGCCCAATAATCAAAGTGTTTATAAAATCACGGCCCAATCAACAGTTAAATGAACTAAATATATGTCGGCCACAATCAACAGATTAATGAGCTAAACTTTTAAATGTGATTTTTTTTTAAAAATGAGCGGCCCATGTGTCTTCATATATGTTCGGCCCAATCATTGTCCAATATAACAGTTTTTCTTTAAAAACAAATCATAAAAAGCGGTCCAATTAGCTTGATAAAATGACGGCCCAATCAATGTTTTTTTTTAAAAAATGTATATGTCGGTTACCATCAATTAGCGGTCAAATGATAAAATGTTTTAGCATGCTGTGAATTTAAATGAAATTGATATAATTGCATGTGAATTCAATAAGAGTTGTTGGACATTTATGTGCATGTGAATTGAGATTAATCAATTGTCAGCCCATATTTCTTCCGGCCCAAGTATAGTATTGTTTGATTAAAGTTCATGACCCAAGTATAGTGTAGTTTGATTTTGAGCAAGCCAAGATTTGTAGGCCCAAACAGGTTATTCAATTCACGCGTATTATTCACGAGGTCATTTAGTTGTAAAGGTCCAATTAGCTTGAAAGTTGGTTCCAGTTTGTACAGTTTGGAGTTCACAATTGTCAAAAGTCCATCAGGTCGAATATTCATCAAGTCATTCAAAAGTCCATAAATTCGCACGAAGTGAGTCTGTTCGTTGAAAATTGATCCGAGTCATAGCAGTTCGTACAGTTTGTCAAACTTCAGTCCGCACAGAATATTCACCAGTTCGAGTACCAGTTCGTTTCTATTAATTGATAAGCCTTTAATCTAATCATTTTGTTTGTGTGTTGTCAGGTATTTCCCGAAGTATCATCTGAGTTTTGAAACATGGCTAAAGAATTTTACAATGCTTTCGCGACACCCGTTGCCCCTGTAACAGCTGCTGAAGCGTTGTATAATGAGAATGAGACTGGAACTCATCAAAAACCACCGAAACTCATGTTCATTGAAGATTTTCAAGGTTGGAAAAACCGATTCGAGAACTGGGTTCAAGCTTACAGATTCGATGCATGGTGTTCATTGCTAAAAGATTATGAGAAACCAAAGAATGAACGTGGATTAGAGAAAGGTTTTAATGATTTTACAGAAGCTGACAAGTTAAAGTACACTAGTGAGAAGATGATGATCAGCATCCTTCAGCAAGCAGTTAAAGAAGATATTTTTGTGTTACTTCAACATAACGGAACAACTAGATCCATCTGGGAGGCTTTGATTCAGAAATTCAGAGGGAGTGCTGATATGATCAAAAACAAGAAGGCGTTATTGAAAAAATCATTCGACATGTTTACAGCTTTCGACCATGAAACTACAAAACAGACCATTGATAGATATTGTCATCTGGTATTGGAAATGGGTAGGTTGGATATCAAGAAAGAGGACGATGAGTGGGTCAATAAACTAGCTGAGGCGTTGTCACACCCCGACCACGTAGGACAACAAACCGTGGCGGAAACGGCGGGGAGTGTTGCAACAGAAGCTATTGTTTCACAACCATGGATACAAAAAGTGTTTCGTTTTATTGATAATATTAAACATTGCATTGTCTTAACATAGAATAAACAAGTTTTACATCGTCTATCACTATTATTATGTCACTAAGGCCTCGTCCAGATCCTATGTGACGCATGCATCCTAGTAGTCATTCAAGCATCAACACCTGAAACATATGTAAAAACTTAGTCAGCAAAGAAATGCTGGCGAGTACATAGGTTTTATAGGAGTGTCGAATTCATGGCTAGTTTAAGTGTTGCAATACTTTATTAAAAACTTTGTTTTGAAAAGAGTATAATATTGCAACTTAATTAACCAACTCAAATCAAGCGGGTTATAGTTTATAAAACCTCGTAGCCATGATTCTTAAGCCAAAAACATTTGCTTTAGAAACCCAACTTGTAAAACATCTTGTAAAAACTCGTTAAAAACTCGTATAGTTTATATCTCTTAGAAAAACATCGTTATGTGAAATCGTTTCAAAATCGTTTACCCAAGTGAACTAAATAACGCCACGATATGTAATATGATGAAAACACTTATATATAAGAAGTACCAATGGCATATCTACCATGTTTTCACCACATTACCCCCGTCTTGTTATCTAAACACTTAACCAAAAACCAATCGTTTATCGAAATCGTTTAACATCGTTTCCAAATCGTTTCCAAATCGTTTACTCGTTCCCAAATCGTTTCCAATCGTTCCCAATCGTTTACTTGTTTCCAAATCGTTTCCAATCGTCATCGTTTTAATTGTGAAAACTTATATATGGTCGTCTCGTTAACAACATTCAAACCTTTGTGACTCGTCCATCGTTCAACTCGTTCTCGTATTAACAAACCACCAAAGGGTAAGTTAACAAACATCAGATTCAGTCGCTACCCACAACCCCCACACATAACCATGGGTGTAGTAAAGTAACGGGATTTGTCAGATCCTATGGTACCATAACCTAATACTGGTCGGCTTGATCAATGCTAATGAATGTCATTCGTTATGTATCTACAACCAACAAGTTCGTTCACTTTATCGAAATCGTTCTTAGTTTAGTAAAAATCATTTTAATCGTTTTTGAAATCATCGTTTAAACCTTGAAAACATTTCGTACATATGAATCACCCCAAAACATTTAAAAACAGTAAAATAGGGGAACTATGTAGTCACATGTAGTGCAAAGTATCCTCGATCAAATAGAACTTCAACAAACTCGAGCAAACCAGAGAAATCAAGTAGCTCCTAGTAATCGAACCACTAGTCAAACAATAGACGCCTAAATCGGAAGATCGGACAGAATGAGGTCTTGTAAACCAAATGAGTGTTGGAACTCATGTGATATGGTTTAACAAAGCCTACATCCTAAATCGGAACCTAA
This sequence comes from Helianthus annuus, assembly GCF_002127325.2. Classification (NCBI taxonomy): domain Eukaryota; kingdom Viridiplantae; phylum Streptophyta; class Magnoliopsida; order Asterales; family Asteraceae; genus Helianthus; species Helianthus annuus. Next base: position 149,248,825 of record NC_035440.2, read on the forward strand.
CCTAAGTGCTTTCGACCCATCGTGACCTATTAAGGTAGCTTACGCTACTTTAACGCGTCGTGCACGCAAAAGCGCGTTCGAGACGTCTAACTGGTCCTATGACAAGTATTATATGCCCATACATGTTTAATTATGTTACATAATCAGTTACGTGACAAAATTTTAGGTTACATATGCTTAATTACCAATTATGTATGAAAAGGGTATTTTGGTAATTTACCAAAGGCACATAAACTACTTATCATGCGACTAATCAAACCTAAGTGACCATAAGGTATAACCTCGGAAGGTTATTCCCTACGCTACTATGGTCACTAAACATGTTTGGTCGGATCCTAATGATCGACCAAACGGGTCGTGTTCGAAAGTCTAAGCGGGTGTTTAGTCCGCTTGACTTACGACTCTACACAAGCACTAAACTAACAAGTGACGAGCTAAACATGTCGAAACATGTTTAGTTAAGTTAGAAAACAGGTTTTGATATCAAAACAAACGGTTTTGACATCCTAGAGTAGTTTGGTTACAAAATACGGGAGAAAACGCATTTTGGCCGAAACTACGACTCGCCACTGAGCCTAGATAACGTGGTAATCAGTAGGTATAGTTACTAGGGACTATAACCATCGTGATTACGCTCACGTTATGAAGTTCAAACAAACTTCGCATTGACCATAAACTGGTCAAAGTATAAAGTCAAACACAGTTTGACTTTAACGATATAAATGAATGAAAAGAACGAAAGAATACTTACAGAAGGTCCCCGCAAGCTCTTGATCCGATTTACTCTCAGGTATGAAGCATAAACTTCAACTTAGAGAGCAAAAATCAGATTCAAGTGTGCTTTGGGAGTGAAATGGGTTTGGGTATTTATAGGAATTCAAGTACCGTTAAGATCGTTCGTCGAAAAATGTGCTTTAATCTAGACCTTACATGTGGGCACATGGTTTTAAAAACCATGGGAATACTTAAAACCATCAAATGGTATTGAAAAACAAGGATCAAAACCATCCATGTGTGGCACATTGTTTTGAAATACCATGGATGCCTAAAAAATGGACCAAGTTCAATGTATCTGCCAGAATTTTCAAAAATGGTCCATGCACTTGTGAAACTTGATTTTTTTGGCACTTTAAACCCCTTTAACCTCATTTCAAGGCTCTAAAATGATATTAAAGTATAGGGAACTTAAAATATGCTCAAAACATCTCGGATGTCGGTTCGTTTGGTCGTACGGTTGTGTTGTTCGGTTAATTACGACAGAAATCGTAATGAACGCAAAAACGATCCAAATTACGCGACGAATGGAATTTTATCATGCCAATCACTAAAATAAAATATTTTAATGATTACATAAATTTTTGGATGTCCGGATATATTCAGGACGTAAGATATGCGCAAAAATGCAAACTTATGCACTTTTGACGCTTTTAGTCTCTATTGATCAATAAAGTTTATTTTAGCATACCGAACCCTTCAAAGCCTATTTCTAAGCTATGTAAAGGATATTTATGGTATATTTAACTTATGATCAAGTTCCAGAGTTTTCGTTACTACACAAATCGGTATAGTTTCGTAGTTTGACACAAATAGTCCCTATGATCGAACAAACTTGTTTTCGACACACCAAACCATCCAAAACTTATTTCTAAGTTATGTGGAGGTTATTTAAGGTATGTTAAGCCTATTTCACTATTCCGGAGTGTTTGTTATATTAAACTGGTTATATTTACGCCTTAGTGCGCGTATAACCTTCCAGAAAGCGATTTAAAGCTTGAAATTGGAATCGAATCGAATTGTAAAATCACCAAACACAAATACACACCAAATAACAAAAAAACACACATAATAACACCAAAGCACATTGTTTTATTAATAATCAACATTGTTTTACATCGTACAGAGATTACAGAGCACAGTTGTCACAGTCTCCCCTACTTCAGGAAATTTCGTCCCGAAATTTTTAAATAGAGGAAGCTTGTGAAAACAAATGCGGATATTTGGTCATCATTTGGTCCTTACGTTCCCAAGTAAATTCTAGGCCACGTTTGGACTCCCAACGAACTTTAACCAAATGAATCCGTTTGTTCTTCAACTGCTTGAAAGTACGGTCCACTATCTCCATTGGTTTCTCGACAAAGTGCATCGTATTATCGATTCGGATCTCGTTGAGAGGAATGTGAAGATCAGTGTCAGCTAAACACTTTCGCAAATTGGACACGTGAAAAGTCGGATGAATATTTCCAAGCTCTGGAGGTAGTTCAAGTCGATAGGCAACCTTCCCAATTCTTTCCACAATCTTGAATGGTCCCACATATCGAGGTGCAAGTTTTCCTTTCTTTCCAAATCTCACGACCCCTTTCCAAGGTGAAACCTTGAGTAGGACACGGTCTCCGACTTGAAATTCCAAGGGCTTGCGTCGCATATCCGCATAACTCTTTTGACGGCTTCGAGCTGTCACAAGATTATCGCGGATTTTCTTGATTTTGTCTGTTGTTTCCAGAACGAGCTCAGGTCCAGTAAGCTGAGCTTCACAGGTCTCGTTCCAACAGACAGGTGAACGACATTTTCGACCGTAGAGAGCTTCGAATGGTGCCATTTTAATGCTAGCATGATAACTATTGTTGTAAGAGAACTCGATCATTGGCAGATGAGAATCCCAATTACCACCAAAGTCTATCACGCATGCTCTAAGCATATCCTCCAAAGTTTGAATCGTCCTTTCAGATTGACCATCTGTTTGGGGATGATAAGCGGTGCTTAGATTTAGTTGGGTTCCCATAGTAGATTGCATGGTCTTCCAGAAATGAGATGAAAATCGAGCATCACGATCAGAAATGATATCCAAAGGAACTCCATGTCGTGAAACAATCTCATCAACATAAATCTTTGCAAGTTTATCAGCAGATAGATCCTCGCGAATCGGAAGAAAATGAGTTGATTTCGTTAATCGGTCGATAACAACCCAAATAGTATCGTGACCTTTAGATGTACGCGGTAACTTAGTGATGAGATCCATCGCAAGGTTCTCCCACTTCCAAACCGGTATCTCTGGTTGTACAAGCAAACCAGAAGGTCGTTGATGTTCAGCCTTGACTTTAAGACAAGTTAGGCATTTCGATACATACAAGGCAACATCTTTCTTCATACCAGGCCACCAGAACTTAGTACGAAGATCCTTGTACATTTTATCAGCACCAGGATGAATAGAATATCGAGACTTGTGAGATTCGTCCATCACTAGGGCGCGAAGATCGTCTTGTTTCGGGACCCACAAACGATCCTTGAAATAAAGCAAACCATCGCCTTTTGCTTCGAGTTTAAGCTCAAGCTGATGTGTTAATTCCATACCAATCAAATTTTGTGAGACACAAGATTGCTGAGCTTGAAGAACACGAGTTTGAATATCAGATAGTGTTTGAACAGAATGAGGCTTGACTCGCTCTTTTCGACTAAGCGCATTGGCCACGACATTCGCCTTACCAGGATGGTAGCGAATCTCGCAATCGTAATCGTTCAAGAGTTCAACCCAACGTCGTTGCCTCATGTTCAGCTCTTTCTGATTAAGAATATGCTGGAGACTTTTGTGGTCTGTGAAAACCACACACTTTGTTCCATAGAGGTAGTGTCTCCAGCTTTTAAGCGCGAAAACCACAGCTCCTAACTCAAGATCATGAGTCGTATAGTTCTTCTCGTGGATTTTCAACTGTCTAGATGCGTATGCTATAACCTTACCTCGTTGCATGAGGACGCAACCAAGGCCTAAGTTGGACGCATCGCAATAGACAACGAAATCATTGCTTCCCTCGGGCAGAGATAGAACAGGAGCATTACATAACTTTTGCTTTAGCGTTTGGAACGCTTCTTCTTGTTTGGGTCCCTACTCAAAAGGCTTATTCTTCTGAGTCAAAGCAGTGAGTGGAACCGCAATTTTTGAGAAGTTAGAAATGAATCGACGATAATAACCAGCAAGACCAAGAAAAGATCGAATCTCTGTAGGTGTCGTTGGCGTACTCCAATCCTTAATAGCAACAATCTTGGATGGATCCACATGAATACCCTGCTCGTTGACTATATGACCCAGAAACGGAACTTCTTTAAGCCAGAATTCACACTTGGAGAATTTAGCGAAAAGTTGTTCCTTCTTAAGGAGTTCCAACGTTAAGCGAAGGTGTTGCTCGTGATCGGCTCGAGTCTTTGAATAAATGAGAATATCGTCGATGAACACAATAATGAACTTGTCTAAATAAGGTTTACAGACCCTATTCATTAAGTCCATAAAGATAGCTGGAGCATTCGTCAAGCCAAAAGGCATGACTGTGAACTCGTAATGCCCATATCTCGTGCGGAAAGCAGTTTTGGGAATATCTTCTTCGAAAACGCGAAGTTGATGATACCCAGAACGCAGATCGATCTTAGAAAAACATGAAGCACCTTGCAGCTGGTCAAAGAGATCATCAATTCGAGGTAGGGGATATCGATTCTTGATGGTAAGCTTATTAAGCTCACGATAATCGATACACATTCGGAAAGACCCATCTTTCTTTTCACGAAGAGGACAGGAGCTCCCCAAGGTGAAAAGCTCGGACGAATGAATCCTTTATCAGATAACTCTTGAAGCTGTTTCGATAACTCTTGCATCTCTGAAGGTGCAAGACGATATGGTGCTTTCGCAATCGGGTTGGCATTGGGTACAAGGTCGATATGAAACTCAACTTGACGAACTGGAGGCAAACCAGACAGTTCATCAGGAAACACCTCTGGATAATCCCGAACAATCGGAATATCCTAAATACTCTTACTCTTGTCTTTCTCCTCGGTGACATGTGCTAGAAAAGCAACATATCCTTTTATCAAATAACTCTGGGCCTTTGTGCACGACATAAGCTTCAATCCACCTGAAGGTTTCTCACCATGAACTTCCAAAATATCGCCAGAAGACAAAGGAATACGGACAAGCTTATCGAAACAAACCACCTCAGCGTGATGTTTGGTTAACCAATCCATTCCAACGATAATGTCGAAACTCCCAAGTTGCATCGGTGTGAGGTCAATAGGAAAAAGATGGTTATCAAGGTTCAACTGACAATCACGGATAACAGAATCGAGAACAAGAGGTTTACCAGTAGCAACTTCGACAAACAAGGGTTTCCTCAATTTAGTTCTAGGTATCGCAAGCAAAGGCTCAAAAGATAACGAAACAAAACTTCTATCGGCATCAGAATCAAAAAGAATAGATGCGGGTCGATTGTTAACAAGAAACGTACCATTGACAACAAAGGTACCATTGACAACGAGGTTGTCAACTCTAGCCTCATTTGTATTCAGATTGAATGCTCGTCCACGAGCGGGATCGATCATTGGAAAAACAAAAGAGGCATTGAAAACATTGACAAAACACAAGAAAGGCGATCATTTGTTCGTTACCTCGAACAAACAAACGACACGCAGAGACTAATCAAAGTAAATGGATCAAAAATAATGTATCGCCGAAGACATGCTCGCCTATAAGTGGACACTCACCCCAAGAGTTCCCAGGTAAGAGTGACTGGTCCGATACTGCGGATTTGTACGAACACTCTAGCCTTAGACAGAAAACTCAGAGTACAGGCATTCACTCTTCCAGTTTGCACGTGTTCACATTATTTAAACCCAAACTTTGACGAGATTTTGAAAATTCGAAAGGCACTAAGCCACATATGAATCAACTGGAAGGGTTCAAAACCATATAACAGAGGGTTCAAAACCTAGTAATCAATCATCCTAGAACGGATGATTAATTTTCGAAGCAGATTCGGATTTGTGTTCTCGTTGTGGTTATCACCTAAGGATAGGTGACGGTTTTGTTTTAAAATCTAAACGCAAGAAACTTGCGTTAGGGTCCTAAAAGTTATAGTCTAGGTCAAAGCATTACTAATAACCTAATTCCCTATAACCATTGGCTCTGATACCAACTTTCTTCTGTCACACCCCGACCACGTAGGACAACAAACCGTGGCGGAAACGTCGGGGAGTGTTGCAACAGAAGCTATTGTTTCACAACCATGGATACAAAAAGTGTTTCGTTTTATTGATAATATTAAACATTGCATTGTCTTAACATAGAATAAACAAGTTTTACATCGTCTATCACTATTATTATGTCACTAAGGCCTCGTCCAGATCCCATGTGACGCATGCATCCTAGTAGTCATTCAAGCATCAACACCTGAAACATATGTAAAAACTTAGTCAGCAAAGAAATGCTGGCGAGTACATAGGTTTTATAGGAGTGTCGAATTCATGGCTAGTTTAAGTGTTGCAATACTTTATTAAAAACTTTGTTTTGAAAAGAGTATAATATTGCAACTTAATTAACCAACTCAAATCAAGGGGGTTATAGTTTATAAAACCTCGTAGCCATGATTCTTAACCCAAAAACATTTGCTTTAGAAAACCAACTTGTAAAACATCTTGTAAAAACTCGTTAAAAACTCGTATAGTTTATATCTCTTAGAAAAACATCGTTATGTGACATCGTTTCAAAATCGTTTACCCAAGTGAACTAAATAACGCCACGATATGTAATATGATGAAAACACTTATATATAAGAAGTACCAACGGCATATCTACCATGTTTTCACCACATTACCCCCGTCTTGTTATCTAAACACTTAACCAAAAACCAATCGTTTATCGAAATCGTTTAACATCGTTTCCAAATCGTTTCCAAATCGTTCCCAAATCGTTTACTCGTTCCCAAATCGTTTCCAATCGTTCCCAATCATTTACTCGTTTCCAAATCGTTTCCAATCGTCATCGTTTTAATTGTGAAAACTTATATATGGTCGTCTCGTTAACAACATTCAAACCTTTGTGACTCGTCCATCGTTCAACTCGTTCTCGTATTAACAAACCACCAAAGGGTAAGTTAACAAACATCAGATTCAGTCGCTACCCACAACCCCCACACATAACCATGGGTGTAGTAAAGTAACGGGATTTGTCAGATCCTATGGTACCATAACCTAATACTGGTCGGCTTGATCAATGCTAATGAATGTCATTCGTTATGTATCTACAACCAACAAGTTCGTTCACTTTATCGAAATCGTTCTTAGTTTAGTAAAAATCGTTTTAATCGTTTTTGAAATCATCGTTTAAACCTTGAAAACATTTCGTACATATGAATCACCCCAAAACATTTAAAAACAGTAAAATAGGGGAACTATGTACTCACATGTAGTGCAAAGTATCCTCGATCAAATATAACTTCAACAAACTCGAGCAAACCAGAGAAATCAAGTAGCTCCTAGTAATCGAACCACTAGTCAAACAATAGACGCCTAAATCGGAAGATCGGACAGAATGAGGTCTTGTAAACCAAATGAGTGTTGGAACTCATGTGATATGGTTTAACAAAGCCTACATCCTAAATCGAAACCTAACCTAAGTGCTTTCGACCCATCGTGACCTATTAAGGTAGCTTACGCTACTTTAACGCGTCGTGCACGCAAAAGCGCGTTCGAGACGTCTAACTGGTCCTATGACAAGTATTATATGCCCATACATGTTTAATTATGTTACATAATCAGTTACGTGACAAAATTTTAGGTTATTTATGCTTAATTACCAATTATGTATGAAAAGGGTATTTTGTTAATTTACCAAAGGCACATAAACTACTTATCATGCGACTAATCAAACCTAAGTGACCATAAGGTATAACCTCGGAAGGTTATTCCCTACGCTACTATGGTCACTAAACATGTTTGGTCGGATCCTAATGATCGACCAAACGGGTCGTCTTCGAAAGTCTAAGCGGGTGTTTAGTCCGCTTGACTTACGACTCTACACAAGCACTAAACTAACAAGTGACGAGCTAAACATGTCGAAACATGTTTAGTTAAGTTAGAAAACAGGTTTTGATATCAAAACAAACGGTTTTGACATCCTAGAGTAGTTTGGTTACAAAATACGCGAGAAAACGCATTTTGGCCGAAACTACGACTCGCCACTGAGCCTAGATAACGTGGTAATCAGTAGGTATAGTTACTAGGGACTATAACCATCGTGATTACGCACACATTATGAAGTTCAAACGATCCGAAACTTATTTCTAAGTTATGCGGAGGAGGTTATTTAAGGTATGTTAAGCCTATTTAACTCTTCCGGAGTGTTTGTTGCATTAAACTGGTTATATTTACGCCTTAGTGCGCGTATAACCTTCTAGAAAGCGATTTAAAGCTTGAAATTGGAATCGAATCGAATTGTAAAATAACCAAACACAAATACACACCAAATAACAAAAAAACACACATAATAACACCAAATCACATTGTTTTATTAATAATCAACATTGTTTTACATCGTACAGAGATTACAGAGCACAGTTGTCACAGGCGTTGCCACAGCATAAGTGGGGAACATATTTGATGGTTGTGAAACTTATGAGAAAGTCCGAGAGCATGAATTTGGCTCAGTTTATTCAGAAAATCGAAGAGCAGGAGCTGGATATTCAAAAGACAGCTATCATGACAAATCCAAATGCAAAGCAAGACGTCAGTTTGTACTATCGAGGGAACAAGTTTGAGGCCACTCCCAGTCAAAGTCCAAAGACTAGTACTGCATTCAGTGCTGATGGTTCTGCAAGTCCAAATGCAAGTACTACAACTCAAAGTGGTGGATCTACTTCATCATTCTCAAGCTTTGATCCAAACATCAACACACCTAGCCCTCAAAAGCAAAATTCTACAAATCTGTAGTGTAATGTGACCTTGAACATTCAGAATGGTCAACATCTTACTCCTGAGGTGGCAAAGCAACACATGGCATCTCTTTTCGCCATGTTAGGGTCATATGAAAGTTTGATTGCTGGAAGAATTGGTAATCCGATGCTCACAAAGGAAGATTATGACCAAATCGATGCAGAAGAGCTTGAGTTGATGGATGTGAAGTGGTGCTTAGCTAGTGCCAGCAGGAGAGCTGAAAAATTTCAACAGATTACTGGCAGAGACGAGTTCCGAGGAATGCCTACCTCTCCACTTGGTTTTGACAAGTCAAAGATTACCTGTTTCCGATGTAAAGGAAAAGGTCACTTTAAACGGGAGTGTAAAAACCAAGAGTCAACTGGAAGTCAAGAAAAGAGCAATTATTATCAGAAATCAATCTTTCATCAAATCGATCAAAAACCTCAACAAAAGGAACCGCAAACTGCTCATGGGAAAATGATTGAAGAAGCCAATAGGAAAGCTTATTATGGGATAATAGACCAAAGTGATGAGTTTGTTGCACAGGGGTTTAGCTGGGATAAGTATATACCTAGTGGAACTAAACCAGATGTGGCATTAGTTACCAGGATTCTGGATCAAAATGAGGATTGTCAGAAAAGGATTCCGATATTTCCAGATCTTAGAAGTGATGTTGATACGGATGATGAGGAAGAGTATCTTAACAAATGTAGAAAAAGCATTGATCCTGACAGTTTTAATTTTTTCTATGCAAATAAAGTTGAGATGGTGAATCAGAAGAAGATTGCTCGATTGCAGAGAGAGCTAGAAGCAGCAAAGCTACTCGCTGATGAAAAGGCGAAGACTGAAGCTGTAGAAACAAAAGATGAAGCAACTGCTGAGATTGCAATAGAGAAGATTGTTGAAGTAGAGAAAGTAGTGGAGAAAATTGTTGAAGTCGAGAAACTCGTGGAAGTTGAGAAAATAGTTGAATTCGAAAAGATTGTCGAAAAGATTGTTGAGGTCGAAAAACTTGTAGAAGTTGAAAAGACTGTCGAAATCGAAAAGATAGTTGAAAAGGTGGTTGAAGTTACTAAGCCTTGTGAGAAATGTTCAGAATCTTGCAAAGAGTGTGATGAGAAAGACAAAAAGATTGCTGAGTTAGAGAAGATGAAGGAATATTTACTGTCTGATGTGAAGTATGTTAAAGAGTCATACGATGTACTGAACAGGACAGTTGACAGTTTAAAAAGAACGAATGTAGAAATTGAAAAGGCAAATGACAAAATGAGTGCAACTTTGATGACAAAGCAAAGTGTCATAAATGATTACATTGAAGATTGTGCTAACTTGAAGAAGGAGATGGAACTTGAGAGAATTGAGAGTGAAAGGATTAACCGATTACTTTTGAGTTATACTACTTGTGATTATTTGATTGATCGTGTTTATCCTACTGTCGGAGATCTTGAAGCTTTCAAGAAGAAAGAAAAAGAAGAGGATACTAGTAAGAAACCAAGCGTCAAGTATAACAGATGTCCGCCTCCTATCTTTGAGAGTTATTCCTCCAGGAAACCAAATGAGGAACAAGTAGACAAGGCTCTAAACATCAAATTAAAGTCTGAAATCACTGATGAATTACCAGACAATATTGATGTTACATTCACAGCGTCTGACACTGATCATGAGTCTGAGTTAGTCAAAAGAGTTGTCGATCAGGTGTTGGATATGGATGAAGAGTCTAAGTCAGATAGTTTGAGTTCATCTGAGAAGAGTCCGAGTCCACTGGTTAAGAGGGTTTACAATAAAGAATTCCTGTTATCAAAATCTAATTTGAATGACGGATCAATCAAAGTAGCATATACATTGAATGATTCAGACAAATTATATTCTGATGAGGAATTCCCAATAAGAAGTGTTAAAACTGAAATGATCAAAAAGGTTTTCAAATTAAAAGAAATTAACATTTCTGAAATAAAAGATTTAAATCCTTCTGCAAAACCTAAACCTTACACTTCAAGGATTCAACAAAGAGTAAACAAGAAAATGGGTTACGGTTGTGGTTATAGTTTCCAAAAGAAACCAAACCATAATGGTAATCTCAAAAAGAAAGGTCTTGGTTTTATTTCGCAAGAAAATTATAAAAATCAGAAAACTTATAAACCAAAAACAAAATTTGTTTCAGGTGGGAGTTCTGAAGATGAGCAGAAGAAACCTTTCTGGAAACAGTCAAATCAAGAGTTTCTTGCTGAAGTGAAGAAGAATGTGAGAAAATCTGCTCAAAGAGTTGATAGAAGAACCTGTTTCAAATGCCAGGAAGTTGGACACATAGCATGGAATTGCCCCAAAACCAACTACCAAAAACAGGGAGTTTCTTCTAACTCTGTTTTGAGAAAGACTTGTGTTGAGAAGAAAGAACAATCTGTAAAAATTGTTAAAAAGTTTGAAAATTCTATTTCTGAGGAAGGAGAAAGTTCAAAAAGGTTTTACAAAAGAAGAGGTGATTTAAGTAAACAAAAATGGGTTGTTAAATCTGAGGGTAATTCTGACAATGAATCTGATTCCATAAAATCAGAGGAGTCATTGGTTGATAAAAAGATTGTGAATTCCGTTCCAGTGGTGAACGATGAGAATTTTCCGTCACTGTCAAAGGAAAATTTGATGAAGAAAGTTGGAAAGGTAGAGATCTCAAATCAATTCTTTGCTGATAAAGGAGAATTTGATGTTGAGAAGGCTTTCAACGGGAAAGTCAAACACATTTTTGGGAAGATGGTTGATAAGAAGGTAAAGGGTGCTAAAGAATTTTATAAATCAAAATGTTGGTGGGACAGATGTGTTCCAAAGTCACCCAAAGCTGGTGAGGCTTGGGTGGACATTATGTTTGAGTAAAACACCGGACTTGCCGGAGATCCCAAGTTTATATAGTGGATCAGGAATCGGCATCTTTCATGTTTAATTAGGATGATTTGAAAGTGTTTGAAATTGTTAAAACTTTACAGAATAAATGACTATGCCGGAGCTTCCAGGTTGGTAAGCGAGGAGCAGGTATCGGCATCTTTCTTGAGGAATTTACTATGGTAATGTCAATCATGCAAATGGTAAAAAGGTTTGTTTATGTTTGTTTACAAGTGGTTAAAAGATTTGATTGTGCATATGGTAAATCAAGGACATTAATTTGTACTTGCATTTTCCTACAAGTGATTGAGAGACAAGATGATGAACCACATCCCCGAACTTAGTATTGATATACTTACAAGTGGTAAAATCAACCAAACTTATTTTCCGGAAAAATCATTTTGATTAAAACAAACTTAAGTGTTTTGAAATCCAAAATGAGAAAATAGTTTGTTGATAGGGGGAGTTCTGATTGGTTATGCCAAAGTGAATGGGGAATTGATGCGATTTGATATCGGTTGTCATGTTTCTGTACAGTTTGGTTTCAATTTTCGTTAATGTGTTTGCATTTTAGGGGGAGTAGAAATTTCAGAAAATCCGAAAACATTAGAAAATTTGAAAAAGATAAAAACATGATAAAAACCAAAAATGAGTTTGTTGTGAAAAAGAGGAAATGATAGTACGTCAGTGGACTATCACAACATGCTAAAGAATTGGAAAGTTTAAAAGTGATAAACAATCTTACTGCGGATGTGTCAGTAGATTTTTACACATTTAGTAAATTGTGAAGAGATATAAACCGTAAAAATTTCAAACTTGCTTATTCTGTGGGTAACGACTTCTTGGATATATAGGTAACCCCTGAAATCTTGTTTGAAAGGTCCCTTATTCTGAGATACTAGGTCTTTATGCTCAGTGATATCTGGGGTATTATCCCGGGACTTCTGCTGTATGGAAGTACTGACCTAGTCCCCGGATAATACTTTCTGCAAATGCTTGAAAAAGCGCCGCCCTCAGCAAATTGATGAAACAATAAAATTGATAGTCATTGCTGTTGTAAAAAAGATCCTCTAAAGGGGACCCACCAAAAGTCGAGTCGTCATCTCTCTGCTGAACAAAAGTTCTGACCTGAGCTCTCACGGTTTCGCACCTAACCCCTTACAGATATCATCTAGGTATACTCACCTGTAAGACTGAATATTGGGATCTGGATACGGGAGTATATTCAAGTAGTGGGACACACGGATAAGTTTTAGTTTCTAAGACATTAATATCGTATCTCGGATCAGTTGAACTTTGTGTGAAAATTTAAGTGGACCAGTATACTGGCAATCTAGGTAAATTGTTTAGAACTTAAAATGAAATCAAGCTTAACGGTGTTGGTGATTTGTCTCATAAGCTGATATGATCCTCTTACACGAACTCACAAAAATATTGTCTGTAAATATTTCTTTACTGCATTTTATTTCTCTTATTTCAAAAATCCAAAAAGATTTTGAGTGTGTTTTAGCATAAATTTTTGAAAAATACAAAAAGATTTTCGACAACTGGTGTTGGAAAGCTAATTTTCAAAATTCCGAGTGCTAGACATGATGAACAGATGGTTTGGGAGAGTGTGTTGTTTTGAAAATAAAAATGATATATCTTCAAGTGGTTCTTTAAAGTTTAACATTGTAAAATCATTCTTTGAATGTATAATGTCTGCAAGTGACTCATTAGATTTTTACATGTTATCATCAGAGAATTTATTTTTGGGTAGAGAATGTGCAGGATATCCGAAGATAGAGATCCAGGTTCTGATACCTGAAGAATTTGTGATTTCAACATGCCAGACTGCGATCCCAGCATATCGAAAGGGGGAGTCTGAAGACATCCGTGTAGAGATTGTTCGTGGGGAGTCTGTTGATGATGATGAAAAGAGAAGATAAAGATTTGAGGATGCTTGCACTGTGAGATATTTCAGAGAGCGTTCAGACAGATAAAGGCTGAAGACATTGAAGACTCGACACTTAAGACTCGTCAACATCTGAGGGGGAGTCTGTTGGTGCAGTCATCTGTCGTCTTCGTCTTATGTCGAGTCTCGGGTTCGTTGCGGATTTGATCACAGATTATGTCATCATCTTTGATGATGACATCACAATGATGACATCATCATTGCATAGGCATATAAGACAAAATTGGAATGGTCCAATTAGAATTAGTGTTGGCCGTTTGAAATATGTAAACTGTAGGTGTCCGTTTGAGTGAGGTGACTGTTTGAATGGTCCAACCGTTTGAAAGGCAGTGGCCGTTTGAAATATTTGTAACCGTTTGAGCATGTTCAAACGGTAGGGTCTACTAGTATAAATAGCATTCAAACGGATTCATTTGTAACGGATTGGCCAAGTGATACCGAAGTGCTGCCGGTATTTCCTCTCATTGTAAACACTGTTATTTGAATGTACAAGAGGATTAAAGTGTATTTCAAGCTGTTTTAAAGTTCGTTTCTTAGTTTCCGCCTCTGAAACGTACGAGAGCTCTTCCGAACGACTCATTCAGGTCGAAATCGATCCTACATTGATTCATCGGAAAATCTGATGAATCATCAGAAAATCTGTTAAAACATCATAAAATCAAATAAAATATCAGAAAATCTGTTGAAACATCAGAAACACCTCTTATTGTCAGAGAATTTCATAAATTTCACCTTGTTTATTCATATCTCATACTTGTATAAACACATAACTGTAAATAATCTGTTTTTGAATTTTTTTATTGTTTTGCTTAAATTAAATTAAAAAAAATAAAAAAGGGGGAAAGGCCACTTGCATTTAGGATTAACAAAAATTCAAAGCCACCATAGGGAAAATCAACCGTCACAGGCAAAGTTTTCTGCAAAAATTCATTTCACTTCTACTTCCAAAGCATGCAACGTCATATTTCAAAAGAGTATAGCAAGACACATGGGCATAAAAATGATTAGGGGGCATGAAAAGTAGTCGCTTAGTTATTCAATGCAACATAAAAGCATCTCACAAATGGGGGCTTAAAACACTCACATACCTTCTGAACACAGATATCGTATTATATGAAGAGAAAGAAAAGGATAAAGAAAATCTTGAGTTGTAATTGTCACACCCCAACCGATGGCGGAATCATCGGGGCATGGCACTAAGCGAAACAGATTGTCCAGAAGTTTCCACAACAACTATTAATACTATTCAGTTGAATGATACGTCCCATACCGTATACCAAATAATAAAATAAATTATTACAGATAACAACCAGTCAAGTATTCCGTTCCGACAACTCAGATTTAAATAATGACATAAATATAAATATTGTTTCTGCTTCTAAAGACCCCTAGTTTGACTACTATAGACAACTATTTATTGGGGGCTCTAGATGCTTTATTCTAGCCTCGCTTCCGTAGCAAGAATGCATCTTAAACACCTGCCACATACGTTAAAATAAAGTCAATACATATAAGGTAAAGGTGAGCATACAAGTTTGATAATAGCATATAGAGTTCGAAATAGTTTACGCATAACCAGCACGTACACAGAGGGAAACGAAGCATGTTAATTATCGACATGGATCTATCGTTACCAATGACTGCGGATTGACTGTCCGAGACAGTTCGCAATACATGATTACCACTGTAATCCATGCAAGTAATTGTCCTTAACAACCCCCGTGTGAACGGGTGCAGAGTCTAAACTATAGTACTACGTCGTTAAGGCAGGTAGACAACCTTCCACGTGAAAACATAACAACAAGCATTCATTTAGTCACGTAATACATGCAGAACAGTTAGCGTTTAAATAGTTAAGTAGTGTGTTTGGTTGTGATTTAGATAAGTAACGTATGTAACACCCAAAAGTGCTAAAGCAAAAAGGGTTCGAGTATACTCACAGCGATTGATGGATTGAAGGGAGCGCTTGAGAGTAGGGTTAGCCTGAATAGTTCGATAGCGTAATGATGAGTAATGCGTAAAATGGAAACAAGGATTGATGGGTCGAACGGCCTGGTCGATCGAACGATAGGTTCGATCGGACGGGCTGTTCGTTCGGTTTGACAGTCCGTTTGGACAGTCTGTTTGGTCGGCCGGTAGGCTTGATCGGTTGGACTGTTCGAGTGGATTGTTCCTTCCCTTGTGTAAGATGTGTTTGTGTATGATGGTTTAAACTTTTGAGGTTTTTGTTGCAGTATTTGAAAACATTGAAGTATCCTTACCTTTCAGGTCGAGCGATCGAACGGGTCGTTCGATCGGCTAGCTCAACCGATCGGTTAAGTACTTCAGCAATGGGTTCTTGGCAGGGTGTCACCTGCTCGAACGGTACGTTCGATCGGGTGGCACTCCATTGCTTTGAACGAGTTGAAAATCGATTGAGTGTTGAAGCATAGTATTTCATGATCCGAAGAGTCATTCAAAACAAACCGTAGTTCGATCGAATAGCACTTCGTTCAATACTAGACTTCATGAATCTTGTTAAAGTGTGGGGCCATATGCTAGCCGGTCGTGTGACACCCCAGGAAAACCAGGAAACCAACGCAACTTAACTAGCTTCCTCAGTAACCGCGTGCTAAATTTCGGGACGAAATTCTCTTAACAGGGGGAGAATGTGACAACCCTCAAAATCCCATGTATTCCGTACAATTTATTAATGATAATTAAAGTGCTTGACGACTGTGTGAAATTACTTAACTGCTCTCTGATTACTGTGTTATACTTACATGTACTTGTTAACATACTAATAGTATACAGAAAAGTCATTAAATAGTCTGTTATGCTTTCCTGAGTGTTGAAAATTAAAAACGTTACAAAAATATATATGTATGACACCTTATGGATTAATTAAGCACTTTAACGGAACAACACCGAACCGAACAACCGGACTTTATCCGGAACACCAAAATAATGCTAGAAGCATTGTTTTAACATTACTGAGCTAGTTATGGTCCCGAAGATCATAACACCTCATAAAAATATCAACTAACTAGAGACCTAACTAATACTTACGATTTAACCTTAAAGTAACTAACTTAGTTTAAACCTACTCTACATACCCCCCCTAACCTACGGTCATCATGGCCCTTACACCAATTGATTTTATTTCAATTGTTTATTAGATTATGTTCCCTCCTACATGACACATTACACCACGGTTAAAGAAATGTTGGGGCCTATAAGTAATAACTCCTAGTCCACCATTCTCTTACTTCACAACACACCTTCAACCCACACTTGCTCTCTCCTTCTTCCTTTGTTTCGGCAACCAACAACCACCACCATACCACCACCCTCACATCATCTTTCAAGCAATCTACACTCATCCAAAGGTGCAAGAGGTCCTACAACGAAGCTCGGTGCGTTCAGAAGTGGAAGGACCTTCTCTAGTCGCTATTAACCACCACTTTTCTACTCTCGAACTTCCCTAGCCTTGAGCTAGTGGTAAGAACTTAGATCCGTTCATTCTTCATGTTATTTAAGTGGTTAATAGGTGATTTAATAATTAAAATTATGAAACACTAAAGAACTTACACTAAAGTCTTGAACATATGGAATAAAAGATGGATAAAGAGAAGATATGTGTGTAAATCATGTAGATCTTGTGTTGTTATGATTCTTGTTGATTTTCTGATGATTTTGCTGGTTAATATTGATGTTTGATGTTGTTGTAATCACTAAACATGTTAACGGAATCAATCGAACATGCATTAGAAGTTAAGGAGCTAAAACAGAAAGCTGGTTGGTGTTACAGCCAACTTCAGTTGGCTGTAACCAGACCATAACCTAACGAAAGATGTATTTTCTGAAGCCTAGACTTATGTATTATGAAATACGGTTCTAATGGCACCGGAATCGTAATTTTTGGACTTCTTTCACTATTTTTAAAGACCCGATTTGTAACAGCAGCTAGAGCTGCATTTTTACTGAAGAAAATGGGCGATATGTTTTTAGTCATAACTTGAGTTCTGTGTCGAATCAGCCCATGAAATCTGTACAGTAGATGGACACTGATGTCGTAGTAATTGTCCCACTGGAATTTCGTCAATCCGACTTACATAGAATTTTTAATGAATTATTCCGTAGACTGCAGTCAGAAAAAGATAAATCTGAGTGCAGTCCGGAAAATGATTTTTTATAAAATATTGGCAATGAACTGGACCCCGATACTTTTACACAATAATATTTGGATCGTTTAGCATCTTCTGTAAAAAGTTGGGAATTTTTGAAATAATATAACTATTTTATTAAAATCCCCGAAAGCAGCCCAGTCTTTGAATAAAAAGCTGAAACGACATAGGTAGTGATTTGCGTGTCTAAATGTCGAATATGTTGTCTGTGAATGATCTAACTTGTTACGTGACATTAAAAGTGTTATGTGCAATGTTGTATGTTTATTTGTGAATTGGAATAGATGGGGAGTTTATATGGGCATAAGCCGTTAAAAGTGATGCATGTTATGTGTTAGATGCGTGTAGGAATTTTTGTGCTTATTTGAAGTCAGTAATAAACTAAGTGGTAATCCTACTAGGACGTGATTGACTGACTTTGACTATTAGCTATATTTGAGAATCTAACCGAGCAAACCGAGGTGAGTTCACACACTTTTTAAGGCATGGGATTCCCGGTGGTTTGGGAATGGGTTAAAGAATTAAAACGGAATCTACATATCTTACTTAGATAGGATATGTACGACCATCCTCCTTGGGTAGGATGCCAATATTAATCCTGCGTATTCTCTTTGGGAGAACTACGTACGTTCGTCCTCCTTGGGTAGGACAACAACCTTAAAACTTACTAGACAAAACTCTATCATAAGTCCCTCATTTTATATCGACTTAATCGCCGAGGCCAATGGCGAGCGGGTCATTAGTTAATAGCGCTATTAGGTTTAACAAACCTCACACCGTGCCAGTCGGACGGGCGTGTACTAATGGACTATGGCAAACCATCAGTGATGATAGACAATGATGTAGGGCACAACTTACTTGCGTAGTAGTCGACATCATACGGTCTAGTAGTTCACATGGGGAAGCCCCCACTAATCATGGACAGGGTATGGGTAATAAAGAATGAACTGGTTAAATTTTCTTTCAACTACGAGGTAACCCCCATGGCAATTACGCCAATGAAAGACAACCACGTTTTCGGAAACAACTTAAAACTAAACAACCAAACGTGAACTCACTCAACTTTGTTGTTGACTTGTTGTTACATGCCTTACAGGTCGCTAAATGCTTGGAGCTTGCACGAGGAAGGAGTCCTTGTGGTGTACGGACTGTTATGTTCCGTGCTTAATATTTAAATCCTTATGAACTTATTAAACTTGTGTTTTGAACTTTAACTTATAAACTATGGACTTATGTTTTGGACTTTACGTTTATGCTTCCGCTGTTTAAATTAAAACTTGGTTAACTAACTTTTGGTCACCAATCGTATTGTGGTTGGCTTTATTTACTTAAATACGTTGTTCAGTATGATTGGTGGCTCGATCCTAGTCACGTCACGCCTCCAAGCGGTGGTACTCCGCATGGTGGATTTTGGGGGTGTGACAGATCGGCTGGCCTGGTCGATTGGTTGGCATGTCCGATCGGTCGGGCTGTTCGTCCGAACATCCTGTCCGATCGGTCAGCATCCTGACCTGGTCGGCCTGTTCGTCTAACACTTGGCTGTGCTGATGTTTTGACATTATATCGAAGTATTTTGATAATGAGTTGAACCACAGAATCTCCGTTCTTACGGGCTTCACCTGCTCGGATAGGAATCACCCAAATCCGGCCTATGAACTGTTCGGAACGATAGTTTAACGTTTAACCCGAAATCAGTGAACTTCGTAGATAGAACCCGAATCTTGAACCACACAACTACTAGTATGATTAGTGAGTTGGTACAAGCTCCGTTTCTACCGGTTTTGAAGGCATTGAGTGTAAAAGAGTTGAAAGAAAGTTGGAAAACCATCTTTCAATCTTTTCCACCGTGAATATGTTTAGATCTGTAATAGATCTTTGTTTGTTTATGTGGAAATCGGCTAGATCCAAGTGATTCTTGATGGATTGAAGCCACAACATGAAGTTCTTCAAGAACACCATGATGACATCATCCTAGAACACTTAGATCTTGATGATTTCACGGTTAGAAATCAAGATTTGAAAGATAGGAAGGTGTAGGAGTGTGCATAGATAAAAAACGTACAGGATTTAGGACGAAATCTTACCGGGATTGAGAGAAATCTGAGAAAAGGTGAAGAACACGAGCTGGTCGGTCAGAGGGTTTCCAAAAGTGGAAAGAATGACAATGACAGGCTTATTTATAGGCTTCCCAAAGAGGAAATGGCTGGCCGATCGGCCAAGCATCCCGATCGGACAGCCTGCTCGATCGGACGATCTGTCCGATCGGCTGGGCTGTTCGATCGGCCGAAGCCTGTTCGATCCACAGCCTGTTTCGAGTGTTCACTGTGACGATTTCTGATATTTCGATTTCGGTTGAGGATGATACGAATACGATAGAGTTTCCTATTCAAATTACTTTTAGTCCCAACCACTATATCTAACATATAAGCATCTATATTTCATGTCCGACTTTGATTTTGATTCGATGTGATTGAGTTCGATTGCCTTTCAAGTTTCGATTTGACTCGATTGATCACTACACACATAACGTAAAGTAAACACGCACAGGTAACACATAAGGCACACACACACGTATAACAACACCAAAGTTTGCATAATTCAAGTTTCGAGTTCGATGATGATTTGATTAGCTTGATTACTGATTAATTGACTTTATCGCATTGTTACTTCCTGCTATTCAAGGTCGTTAAGTGGTTCGCGTTTATTAAACATTCGATTACTTCGATTTCTGATTCACAACACTTACTCCACATAATACAACTAAAATAATCACGAAATAACTAAATCCAGTCAAAGAAGTCAATCTTGACTTGGACTTTGACTTTGACTTTGACACTCGAAAACACGGGGTGTTACAGCCTCCCCTTGTTTAGGGAATTTCGTCCCGAAATTAGGCTGAAAGCTGCACAGCACCGTGAATTATTTTACTAATTTGACGCTTCAGATCTTTATTTAAACAGCTGTGGGTACTTGGCCTTCATGTCGCTTTCGAGTTCCCAAGTGAACTCCGCGCCTCGTTTACCTTCCCATCGGACTTTCACGATAGGGATGCGTGAGCGTCTGAGTTGCTTGGTTTGGCGATCCATGATTTCGACAGGCTTTTCCACGAAGTGTAGCGTTTCGTTTACTTGAAGATCGTCGAACGGTGCGATTAAATCATGATCAGTTAGGCACTTTCGGAGGTTTTACACGTGGAAAGTCGGGTGAACGTTACTAAGTTCCTCCGGTAGTTCGATTCTGTAGGCAACTTTTCCGATCCTCTCCAGAATCTTAAAAGGTCCAACATATCGAGGCGCTAGTTTCCCTTTCTTGCCGAATCTGACCACAACCTTCCAAGGTGATACCTTTACGAGTACGTAGTCGCCAACGTCAAATTCAAGGGGCTTACGTCTTCTATCGGCGTAACTTTTCTGTCTATCCCGGGCTTTCGACAAGTTGTCTCGAATCTGGAGGATTTTGTCAGTCGTTTCTTGTAATAGCTCGGGACCGGTTAGTTGCGAGTGACCGATCTCGTGCCACACAATAGGCGAACGACATCTTCTTCCATATAGGGCCTCGAATGGTGCCATTTAGATGCTGGCATGATAACTGTTGTTGTACGACAATTCGACTAGTGACAGGTATTTATTCCAATTACCACCGAAGTCTATGACACACGCACGGAGCATGTCTTCAAGAGTACGGACCGTTCTCTCAGTCTGTCCGTCGGTTTATGGATGGAATGCGGTACTTAAGTTAAGCGGCATACCAAGAGCCGCTTGAAATGTTTCCCACTATCGCGAAGTGAACCGAGCATCACGGTCAGAGATGATGTCGCGAGGCGTACCATGATTACAGATGATCTCATCGGTGTAGATTCAGGCTAATCGTTCTACCTTGTAGTCTTCCCGTCTTGGCAAGAAATGGGCTGATTTGGTCAGACGATCGACTATAACCCAAATACCGTCGTGACCTGATGGCGTAGGCGGAAGTTTGGTTATGAAATCCATAGCTATACTCTCCCACTTCCATATAGGAATCAGCGGTTGTTCGAGTAAGCCAGAAGGTCTTTGGTGTTCAGCCTTAACTCTTGCACAAGTCAAACAACTTCCAACATAGAGGGCGATATCCCTTTTCATGCCCGGCCACCAGTACTTGTAGCGAAGATCCTGGTACATTTTATCGGCACCTGGATGGATAGAATATCGGGATTTGTGGGCTTCATCCATTAGAATCTTTTGCAAATCGGTCCGCTTAGGGATCCAAATTCGGTCTAGATAATAGAAGATCCCATTTGATTTACTCACAAGCTGAGCTCCATCGTGATAGATTCTCTCTTTCTTCAAAGTGCGTTCATTAAAACAAGCATGCTGGGCTTCGTGAATAAGGATTTCGAGGTCATGCTGGGCTTGGGTATTGCGAATATTGAGCATATAACTCCGTCTGCTGAGCGCGTCGGCAACAACATTTGCTTTGCCTGGGTGATAACGAATCTCACAGTCGTAATCGTTAAGAAGTTCTACCCATCGGCGTTGACGCATGTTAAGTTCCCTCTGATTAAAGATGTGTTGTAGACTCCTGTGATCGGTGAAGATCGTACACTTGGTACCATACAGGTTGTGTCGCCAAATCTTCAATGCAAAGACAACCTCGCCTAGCTCGAGGTCATGGGTCGTATAGTTCTTCTCGTGGATTTTGAGCTGACGAGATGCGTAAGCTATAACTTTATCCCGTTGCATGAGGACGCAACCAAGACCAAGGTTGGAAGCATCACAATAGACAATGAAGTCATTGTTTCCGTCGGGCAGTGTGAGAACAGGAGCATTGCAAAGCATATGCTTTAGGGTTTGAAAGGTAGACTCTTGTTCGGTTCCCCAAACAAAAGGCTTGTCTTTATGGGTAAGAGCGGTAAGCGGCACAGCGATCTTAGAGAATCCTTCGATGAATCGTCGATAATAGCCCGCTAGTCCGAGAAAAGAACGAACTTCAGACGGTTCTTCGGCGTAATCCAACTCTTAACTGCTTCAATCTTTGCGGGATCGACATGAATACCTTGACTATTAACGATGTGACCCAGAAACTGAACCTCCTCCAACCAGAATTCGCACTTGGAGAACTTGGCATAGAGTTGGTTCCCCTGGAGTAGCTCAAGAACCAAACGTAGATGTTGCGCGTGTTCGACTTTCGACTTGGAATAGATCAAGACATCGTCGATGAACACAATGACGAAACGGTCTAGAAATGGCTTACACACGCGATTCATCAAATCCATGAAAACCGCGGGTGCATTGGTTAAACCAAAAGGCATAACAACAAATTCATAATGGCCATAACGGGTTTGAAAAGCGGTTTTGGGAATGTCGTCTTCTTGAATGTGCAACTGATGATAACCTGAACGTAGATCGATCTTTGAGAAACACGTAGCACCTTGCAGCTGATCAAATAAATCATCGATTTGGGGCAGAGGGTATCGGTTCTTGATGGTTAGCTTATTCAACTCCCGGTAATCGATGCACATCCTGAACGTCCCATCTGTAGGATCGTTTGCTGACCCGAACGAGTCGTTCAGAGGTGTTTTCGTCAAGTACAGGTGCGGAAAACAAGTAAATGACGTAGGAATAGCTTGTATATCACTTTAATCTTCTTTTCTATTGATTTGACAATGAATACAACCTGTTTTCGATCCGGCAGCACTTCGGTACGAAAATCAGGAATAGTTACAAATGAACTCGCTCTAAGGGTATATATAGGCTACTGGGATCGCTTATTGGACATGCCCAATAAGCGATCCAGGCTGACATATAAGCGACCCACAATCTTGACACATAAGCAGCCCAAGATAATGCCTTATCAGCGGTCCACACATCTAATGACCATATAAGCGATCCTAAGACCTAAAACCTATACAGACTTCCATTTTCTCGTATTTCGAGCCCTATGCTATACAATATGGTAAAAGACTTGATCCTAGACACCTAGACGGAATCAACAGATGTAGTGCACCAACAGACTCCCCCTCAGATGTTGATGGAGTCGCCAACACACCTTGACTGTAAACTTGTGTTTTCTCATCTGCAGTCTAGATCAATCTCTGGGCTTTCTCTTCTTTCAATCTACAGACTCCCCTTCTCAATTTACTGGCATTCTTTTGTTCTTCAGTAACATCTTCAGGATCTTTGTCTGACATTCAAACACTCTAATTCTCTTGATCAGATCTCTTGATTCCTTAAGTTCATCAGCATCATCAGTTTATCATGATCTTCAGAATCAGAATCTGATCTTCACAGACTTTTAGAATCAAATATCCTGGCTCTATCAAAACTCTTTAGCTTTAATTTCTGAGATCGAAACCTGGCTACCTGCACAATCTTAACCCAGAAATAAATTTTCTAATTTTATCGCATATCAGATACCTCTGCACCAACATATGACTCCCCTCAAAACAATATATGATGAACCTCTTGAAGAAGGCAAGATTTAACGAAAACAGTTAGATTTACACAAACACTCCCCCTCAAATACTGTTCATCATGTTTAGCACTCGGAATTTTGAAAATCAGTTTTCCAACATCAGTTGTCGAAAATCTTTTTGACTTTTTCAAAAATTTATGCTAAAACACACTAAAATCTTTTTGGATTTTCAATATGAGAAAATAAAATGCAAAGAATGAAATATTTACAAACAATATTTTTTGTGAGCTCGTGCAAGAGGATCATATCAGTTTATGAAACCTATCACCAACACCGTTAAGCTTGATTTCATATTCAGCTTTAAACAATTTACCTAGATTGTCAGTATGTTTGTCCTCTTAAATTCTCAACACAAATTTCAATTGATTCGAGATACGATATTAATGTTTTAGAGACTTAAACTTAATTGTGTATCACTCCACTTGAATATACTCCCGTATCCAGATCCCAAATATTCAATCTTACAGGTGAGTATACCACAGCTGATATCTGTAAAGGATAGATGCGAAACCGTGAGAGCTCAGGTCAGAACTTCCGTTCAGCAGAGAGATGACGGCTCGACTTTTGGTGGATCCCCTTTAGAGGATCTTTTTGCATTTCAACAGCAGCGACTATCAATTTTATTGTTTCATCAGCATGCTGAGGGCGGCGCTTTTTCAAGCATTTGCAGAAAGTATTATCCGGGGACTAGGTCAGTACTTCCATACAGCAGAAGTCCCGGGATAATACCCCAGATATCACTGAGTATAAAGACCTAGTATCTCAGAATACGGGACCTTTCAAACAAGATTTCGGGGGTTACCCATATATCCAAGAATAGTTACCCACGAATCAAGCAGGTTTGATTTAGGTTTATATCTCGTTTCAATTTACTAAATGTGCGAAAATCTACTGACACATCCGCAGTAAGATTGTTTAACACCTTTTAACTTTACATTTCTTTAGCGTGCCGTGATAGTTCACTGATGTACTATCATTTCCTCTTTTTTCGCAACAAAACTCATTTTTGAATTTTATCATGTTTTTGGCTTTTTCAAATTTTCAAATGTTTTTGGATTTTCTAAAATTCCCTACTCCCCCTAAAATGCAAACACATTTTAAAGAAAATTTGAAAACTTCTAGATATTTGACCTACTAAAAACATAAAGAGTAAAACAAACTATACAGAAACTTGACAACCGACACTGAATCACATCAAATCGCCATCCACTAGGCATAAACAATCTGAACTCCCCCTATCACAAACCATTTTCTCATTTAGATTTCAAAACACTTAAGTTTGTTTTAATCAAAATGATTTTTCCGGAAAATGAATTTGTGTTGATAACAACCACTTGTAGGTTTATCAATTTTAAAAACGGGGATGTGGTTCATCATCTTGTCTATCTTTTGTCATGAATAGTAAATCAAGTACAAATTAATGTCCCTGATTTACCATTTGCATCTAAGAACCTTCTGTACTACTTGTAAATGCACTTCAAAGTATACAAACATCTCAAAATTTAACCACAAATACCACCTGTGGGATCAAGATTACCACTTTTAGATACCCAAACAACTACCACGTGTAGGAATATTACATCTACATCACCATTATATCAATCAAAATGCCGATTCCTGCTTCGCAATTAACCACCTGGAAGCTCCGGCGTAGTCCTTTCACCTGTAAAATCATCCAAACATTAATCACAAACATTCAAACAAACATATCATAAACTAGAAAGATGCCGATTCCTGATCCACGATATAAACTTGGGATCTCCGGCGTAGTCCTTTGACTATTCTGGGAAGCAAACTTCCCTCCAAGTCTTCTCGGACTTGAGGACTTTCAACTCTTCAGCTGTAGGGTTGTATGTCGCCTTTTTAGTTGCGTAAAAGTCTTTTACCCCTTTAGCTTTACCACTCAACATTTTCCCAAATATCTTCTTAACATTCCCGTTGAATGTTTTCTCGACATCAAATTCTTTTTCATCATCATAAAATTGATTTGAGATTTCAATTTTTCCAATTTTCTTTTTAACCTCCTCAAACTTCAATGATGGAAGAACATCATCATTTTCTGAAATTTTCTCCATAATTTGTGGCTCTTCTGGCTTTGTGGAACCAGATTCATCGCTGACTTTCACTTCATCCTTCTTCGCAACCCAGACCTGGTTGTCATTTCCTTGTCTTTTGTAAAATTTTGTCTTTTTCTTTGAACATTCTCCAACTTCATTTTTCGAATTTTTAAAAATTTTGGATTTTTCAGATTTTTCCACAACTTTGTCTTTCATCTTCTGAGAAGCTCCCTGTTTTGCTTTGATATCTTTCGAACAATCCGATGCAATGTGACCAGCTTCATTGCATTTCAAACAGATTTGAGCATTTCTCGGATGAAATACTCCAGTTCCATTCTTTCTCTTTTCAGCAAGAAACTCTTTGTTAGTTTGTTTCCAAAATGGTTTCTGGTGTTCATCTTCCGAGCTTCCACCTGTCACAAATTCAGATTTCATTTTAGAATTTTTCATATTTTTATCATCTTCTGGTGGAATAAAGCCTAAACCTTTCTTTTTGTAGCTACGATTTTGGTTAGGTTTCTTTTGAAAAACAGGACCAGAATTATAACATTTTTTCTTGTTTAGACGTTGTTGAACTCTGGAAGTATACTTTTTAGGTTTATCAAAATTTTTCAAAACTTTTAATTCAGGAATATTAACCTCTATTAGTTTAAAAGTTTTGTTGATTAGATCCGTTTTAACACTTAAAATTGGAAATTCTTTGTTGTAATATAATTTGTCAGAACCATTCAAAGTATAAACAACTTCGAATGTTTCATCATCCAAATCTGCCTTTGATAACAAAAATTCTTTACTATAAGACCGTTTAACCGACGAATTTTGACTGTTGACTGACGACTTTGACCCTCCAGACTCAGACTTTGACTCTGTCTCCTCATCAGTGTCCAACACCTGATCGACCACCTTTTTGATTAATTCAGACTCATGATCAGTATCGGATGAGGTAAACGTCACATCAATATTTTCTGGTAAGACGTCAGTTGTGTCGGTTTTAAGCTGTATATTGACTGCTTTTGCAAGTTGTTCCTCATTTGGTTTCCTAGGTGAATACCCATCCCAAATTGGAGGCGGACACTTGTTATAGCTAACGGTCGGTTTCTTACCACAATCTTTCTTTTCTTTCGGCTTCTCAGCTTGAAAAGCTTCCATACCTGCAACAGTTGGGTAAACACGATCAATAACATAATCAGAGGTAGAATAGCTCAACAATAACCTCCTAATTCTTTCATTTTCAATCTTTTCAGTTTCCAACTCTTGCTTCCATTTGGCACTTTCTTCAATGTAGAAATTTATAGCTTTTTGCTTCGACATTAAAGTTGCATTCATCATCGTCAGCGCCTGTTCTCTTTCTGTGTTTGTCTTTTGGAGACCAGTTACTGTTTTGTTCAACACGTCGTACGATTCCTTCATATAATTGAGATTGAACAATAACTGCTCTTTCTTTTTCTCGAACTCAGCTATGATGTCGTCTTTTGCTGCACACTCTTTGCAGGCTTCCAAACACTTCTCACATGGCTTGACAACTTCAACAATCTTTTCAACTTCGATTGTTTTAATAACTTCAACCACTTTTTCTACTTCAATCACTTTTTCTACTTCTTTCACCTTTTCTACTTCAATCACCTTTTCTACTTCTTTCACAACCTCACCAATCTTCTCAGCCACATTTTTAGAATTCTGAATGTCACACCCCCAAATTCCACCTGCGGATAACACCCGCTTCGAGGGCGTGACTGACCAGGATCCAGCCACCAATTATACTGAGCATTTAATTAAAAGTAGCAATATTTAATATCCGAAGTAATTAACAACATTAGAGTTTGGATTCGGTAATTAGTTTAACAAAACAGCGGAAGCATAAACCAAAATAGTTTTAAAGACAGTTCATTGATCAAAACAGTTATCCCAACACACGGGTTTGACGAACACTACACATCCCCAAGCAGCAGCTCCTGAATCATTGGTTACCTGCAAAGCATGCAGTAAGGGGGGTCAACAATAATGCTGAGTGAGTTCACTAGTTGTCCAGTTTTAATTACCAAAAACTCGTTTCACCGGTTAATTTACCCGTTTATACATGCCCTGGGGAGCTACCCCAAAAGTTAGCGACTAAACTGTTTTTCCAATACCGAACACTAGGTAACCGTTGCGTATCCGCAGGATGCCCCGATGTCAATGTTCTATCATCATTGACGGATGCCTGAGTCTATTAGTTCACGACCGATCCCAAACCAGGGCACGGTGTGAGGCTGGTAAACACCTAAATAGCGCTATCAACTAATAACCCGCTCGCCTAACCCGGTGACTAATCGGTATTTGTAGTAGGGACTTGAGTGATAGAGTTTCGTTTAGTGCCGTTAGTTGCAATCCGTATAAACAGTAATTAACCAAAAGGTTTCCCAATACCCGGGAAGGAAAAGTAAGTTTTGTTCCCAATAACTAGGGAAGGTATGTAAATGGTATCCCCTTTTACCAGGGGATAGGATTGTCCAAAAGGTTTCCCAATACCAGGGAAGGAAAAGTAAGTTTTGTTCCCATAACTAGGGAAGGTATGTAAATGGTATCCCCTTTTACCAGGGGATAGGGTTGCTAGTCTCGTGTCCCAAACCACCGGGACGCATGCTTTTAAGTTGTGAACTCACCTTGGGTTGCTCGGTAGGTTTAGGTTACTTGGTCAAACACGCTGGTCACCACGTCCTAACATGGTTACCGGTATAGGTCAGATTCGGTGTACAAGCATTCACGTAAAAACACACAACTGGCACGTAACATGCAAAACAATACAAACAGTCATGGAGTTATTGGGCCGGCCCTAACATTCACGCATTCAAACAGAACACAGTGACACATAGTCCATTTAACAGATAGCCCATGATACACATAATGGCCCAATAACCAAAGTGATCAGCCCACTCGCAACCAGATGGTCTCGAGTCGTAACCAGGAGATCTCGGCTTGTCACGTTATGGTTGCGAGTCGCAACCGTGTGGTCTCGAGTCATCATGCTGTGGTTGCGAGTCGCAACCGTCGTAGCCTCGAGTCGTAATCATGAGGTTTCGAGTTATCATGCTATGATTGCGAGTCGCAACTACGTGGTCTCGAGTTGTCTTGCCTTGGTTGCGAGTCGCAACGACGCGGTTGCGAGTCGTGAGCTGTCCCTATCACATACACGTGATGATGCAGATGCAACAGTCCGAATTTGTACCATGTATTCAGACCCAGATTAGGAAACAACCAATAATATTTCACTAACACTTTTCCTAATCTGCCCATGTACAACAATAGATCAAACATTACCCTTTTAAAATCTTCAAACCACATTCAAACAAGTTCATCTTACATTCATAGTTTTCTAGGGTTTTCATGTCACATATAACCATATTTTATGAACAAAAATCATATGTTTATAACAAGATTATCATGGCAAGAACAAAGAAACATGCATTACATGGCCGAAATCTTAAGTTCAACATCAACATTTTGCAAGAAACAAAGAAGTATAGTTTGGTTGGCCATGAACTCTCTTAGACTACCATTTCTAGTTATTTTAAGCATGTTTAGCAAATATTCATACACAAGGTTTAACACACATAATCCAACTTCACAAATCACCCAAAAATCATGTGTAACAATTTTAACTAACCATCTTCTAGTTTATAAACATTCTACTCATCAAGCATTCAAAGCATCTTCCACACAAAATAGGACACTAACCGGTTAGAAGAAGAAGGAGGATGAGCCGAAAGAAAGGAAGGAAATGAGAGAAGATGAAGCGTCCGAGTGATAGTCTTGACCGAGTTTCTTTTCCGGGATCCTTGCTTGAACCGAAAAGAGAAGAAGAGTGGTGTTGTTGTTGAAGGTTTCTAGTTGAGAGAAAAAATAGGAGGAGTGTATGTTTGTGTGTTTGTGTAAAGTGAAGGAAAGTGGGGAGGGTGGGGTATATATAGCAAGGGATGTTTCGGTTTGGGCTTGGGGTTTCGGCCCAAGCCGGTTACGGCCCAAAGGCCCACTCGCAACCGCCCGGTTGCGAGTCATGGTCACAAATCACTCGAGACCTCATGGTCTCGAGTCGGGTTCCTTGTTCTCGGGTTGGGTTCTCGGCTCACATATATCACATACATATATTCATACTAATGCATACATAACAAAGCACATATTACATAAAGATTCACGTTATCATTAAGTTTGGTCAGTCACTAGTCACATAATGTACAAACAAGTTACATCACGACACAACGAAAGGTTCTAGATTTCGGGTTGTCACATCATCCCCAAGTTGAAAGAAATTTCGTCCCGAAATTTGATGGCACTCACTGAGGAAGCTAGTCAAGTTGTAAGGTTTTCCCGGTTATCCTGGGGTGTCACATCCACCCCCCGTTGATCTGGAATTTCGTCCCGAAATTCCGTAGCTTCAGCCTCAGTAGCGTTTGTACTGTTCTCAAATAGTTGGGGATATTTTGTTTCATCCGATCTTCGCGCTCCCAGGTGAACTCTGGGCCGCGACGTGAGTTCCAACGAACTCGAACAAGAGGTATTCTAGTGCTCTTGAGGACCTTAACATCCTGGTCCGTGATTTCGACAGGTTCTTCGACGAATTTCAACTGTTCGTCGATCGTGAGTTCCTTCAGAGGAACTACGTGCGTCTCATCTGACAGACACTTCTTCAGATTCGACACATGGAAAACATTGTGAACTGCACCGAGTTCTGCGGGTAAGTTCAGTCTGTAGGCCACCTTGCCTATTTTATCAAGGATTTCGAAAGGTCCAACGTACCGTGGGTTGAGTTTGCCTCGTTTACCAAAACGAACCACACCCTTCCAGGGTGAAACTTTGAGTGATACCCGCTCCCCAACCTGGAGCTCAAGTGGTTTCCTGCCCTTGTCGGCGTAGGCCTTCTGACGGTCACGAGCGGCCGCCACTCGTTGTCGTATTTGAGCAATCCGATCAGTAGTGTCTACCACGTGTTCTGGACCAGTGATTTGACTATCCCCCACCTCTGCCCAACAAAGAGGTGACCGGCATTTACGTCCGTACAATGCCTCAAACGGAGCAGCTTTAATGCTGGTGTGGTAGCTGTTATTATACGAGAATTCCACGAGTGGCAGATGCCCTTCCCAGCTGTTGCCAAAGTCGTTTACACAAGCGCGAAGCATGTCTTCTGATGTTTGAATAGTGCGTTCGGACTGCCCGTCCGTTTGTGGGTGATACGCTGTGCTCATATCTAAACGTGAACCAAAAGACTTGTGCATTGCTTGCCACAGTTCCGAAGTAAAACGTGCATCTCGATCAGAGATGATAGAGGTGGGCACCCCGTGCCTTGAAACAACTTCCTTGAGGTATATCTTCGCCAGAGTGGAGAATTTATCTGTTGTCTTTGATTGCCAAGAAGTGTGCGGATTTCGTGAGTCGATCCACAATCACCCAGATAGTATCGTTTCCGCGCTGTGATCTAGGTAGGTCAGTAACGAAATCCATGGAAATTTGCTCCCATTTCCATTGTGGTATCTCTGGTTGTTGGAGTAGGCCTGAGGGTTTCTGATGTTCCGTCTTGACTCGCGCACAAGCAAAACACTTGCTGACGTAAGTTGCTATGTGGGCCTTCATGCTAGGCCACCCATACGTAGTCTTAATATCGTGGTACATCTTGTCCGAACCAGGGTGCACTGAGTAGCGAGATTTGTGCGCTTCATCCATCGCCAGTTCTCGTAAGTCGCCATAGAGTGGGACCCAAATGCGTCCTGTTACATAATAAGCACCGTCTTCCTCCTGTTCTAAGCGTTGCCTTGACCCGCGTAGGGCTTCAGCTCTAACGTTCTCTGGTTTCAGTGCTTCTATCTGAGCAGCTCGTATTTGCGAAGGTAGACTAGAATGGATCGTGAGTTGTAAAGCTCTTACGCGCTTAGGCGTAGTGTCCTTCCGACTGAGGGCGTCTGCCACTACATTGGCCTTGCCCGGGTGATACCTGATAGAGCACTCGTAATCATTCAGCAGTCCGACCCATCGTCGCTGTCGCATATTCAGTTCCTTCTGCTTGAATATGTGTTCTAAACTTCTGTGGTCGGTGTAGATGACGCACTTGGTTCCGTATAGGTAATGCCGTCATAACCTAAGTGCGAAGATCACTGCTCCCAGTTCCAAATCAAGCGTTATGTAGTTCCTTTCGTGCGTCCTAAGTTGTCGAGAAGCGTAAGCAATAACCTTCTCGCGTCACATCCGTGTGTACTGGGATCCTGATTCGAAGCATCATGGTATACCGCTAGATCACCCGTACCTTAGGGTGATGATGATGCTCAGTGCATTACAAAGTTGGGATTCGAAAGCCGAAAAGACGTCCTCCTGTTTTGGTCTTTCACGAACACAACACCCTGCTGTGCCAACGAGACTATCTAGTGGGACCAGGAAACTCCTGTATCCTCGAAGGGATCTTTGATGTTGATCAGTTCCTAACAAAATGGATCTTAGCGAGATCCATGTGTATTCCCACTTCGTTGTTTGATAAAGAGAAGATGTGTACTTCCCGAATCCTGAAGTCATACTTAGGTAGACTTCGCACGTAGATGCTCCTCCCCTAGAAGCTCTACAATGGAATACCAGTGTTGTTCAAGTTGCCCCTTTCTCCTAGAAGTGATTCATACGTACTAGATAAACACAGTTGCAGTGTGATCCATAAAGCAGCTGGTGGGTTGTTCACCCCAAAGGGTCATGGAATAATTCATCCGGTGTCTCCTGGAAATGGCCTTATTGCGTTCACTATGCCGTTTTTAGGAACATCCTCCCTTTGGACTTCCATCTGATGTTAGTTCGTTCGCTACTCAATCTTCACATAGGAGCATGACCCATGTAACTGGTCAACAGGTTGTCAATACGGGATCGAGACAAACGGTTATGGGCTGTCACCTTGACGAGTTCTTAATAGTCAGTATACACACGAAAAGGCCCATCTTCCCTAGGATAAGTGGGACTCCCCCAAAGCGAAGAACTAGACCCTACAAAACTCCTGTCCAACGGTTCCTATAGTTGCTGTGATAGATCTTGCGACCTTCCTGGCGCTAAATGGTAAAAGTACAAGTAATCAGGGCTGCCTCAGACGTGAGATCAAACTGAGATTCCGCCTAACAAATTTTCGAAAGAAAAACTGAATGTTCCTCGGATAGCACGCCGAGAGAAACAACGAACAACTGGTGGATCCTCGATCCACTTTTCCTTAGCCTTAACATCCGTAGCGGTTGCTAACAAAGCGGAGTAATCCCTCTGTAGACACTCCTGGCCTTCACAGCTGAAATGGCGCTAACTATTGAACCACTCTGATGCTTTAGAACAAATGCCGATTCTCCACACAAAGTTTTCTCCTTACTGGGTATATTCGCGTGATTCCTGGGTAACCAATTCATACTAACTACTGCGTTGTAACCATCGAGGGTGGTAGAAGGAAGGTCGACATCGGACACTCGTCCCACAAGGTCGTGCTTACATCCTAACGAACTTTTGAGATTCTATTTGACTTGCCATCAGTCGATTCCACATCTGGTTCGGTTTCAAGAAGTATCAGGGTCAAGCAGAATAGAGATGAAGCAAACAACTACCCATACAAGCTACCATGTTGCTACTATGCCTGGCGTCGCCTGCGCCAATCCTAGTGCCCTTCCACGAGCATCATTTCCAATGTTGTTGTTACGGTTGCGAGGATTCCCATTACTATCATCATTCCCCTGGTTGTTGACCTTGATGTTGTCGCGACTGTTGTTTCTGATGCCGTTGCTCGAATTGGTGCGCTACGATCCTTCACATGACAAGTCCATCTTGTCACGTTTCCGTGCCGCGTCCCAAGGTGTATTTATTGAGCTGGCCGTTACGCATTTCCGCACCATTGTCATTTGTCATCGCTTTTGGCCCGACTGATTCGTAAGGGCTGGCTCCCATGAGCCGCTGACTAGGGTTAAGGATTCGAGTGGAGTCAATTCGCTGATGTTCGTTGTTGGTGACTAGGGTCGTTCAAATGCTGAAGCCAGTAAGGCACTACGTCTACCCTCTTGACTGAGTAATGCACGGTATGTTGGGATAGTGTTGCAGAAGTGATCGCACTTCGGGATTTAAGACGTCAACACGTTAAGTTCCAGCAAGCGAAGAAAGGTGAGAAGGATATAGACCAATCATTGTCGTTTCAACATCCATCCCGGGGATGTTCGTACAAGCACCTAATGTTCTACACAGTTCGCTAGGCGGTCATGTGGGTGTTCAGGTAATACTCGATAGCATCGAGGTTCGAAAGGGGTGCAGTGAGAAGTGAAAAGATCGTGTTCGAGTAGGAGACAATCACTGCTACGGCTCTTATGGACAGTTGTGTTTCTCATCATACAATTAACGAAACGGAACCCCTTTTTCACTTGTTAAGCCTCACTGGGACTCACATCCACCCCACTATATTATTATGTGTGCACCCACAATAATATTGTGATTTGCATGTTCATCTCAGCTCCTCTTAACTCATGTCAAATGGTTCCCCACACTCGAGTAGATTTCAAAGAGTATCAAGTAGTGTAAGTCATGGAGGTTTAGGGAATTACCACCCTATCAATCACATGAATTCATATTGGTGTGCTAACGTGCAATCACATGCAATATCGTATGCGGGCGTTCACTAGTTAGGCATACTAGTACGTATAGCGAAACAGGAAACATAAAGTAAGCAAACAAGTAAACACTGGTCCGAGCTATGAGGTCAAAAATGTTGAGCCTTGTACTTGGAGTGTAGTGTCGTCACGAGTCACGGGTTATAGTCTGGTTTTCTCCAAAAAGATTTTCCCCTTTTTAAAACCAAGTTCACTATAACCAATGGCTCTGATACCAATCTGTCACACCCCCAAATTCCACCTGCGGATAACACCCGCTTCGAGGGCGTGACTGACCAGGATCCAGCCACCAATTATACTGAGCATTTAATTAAAAGTAGCAATATTTAATATCCGAAGTAATTAACAACATTAGAGTTTGGATTCGGTAATTAGTTTAACAAAACAGCGGAAGCATAAACCAAAATAGTTTTAAAGACAGTTCATTGATCAAAACAGTTATCCCAACACACGGGTTTGACGAACACTACACATCCCCAAGCAGCAGCTCCTGAATCATTGGTTACCTGCAAAGCATGCAGTAAGGGGGGTCAACAATAATGCTGAGTGAGTTCACTAGTTGTCCAGTTTTAATTACCAAAAACTCGTTTCACCGGTTAATTTACCCGTTTATACATGCCCTGGGGAGCTACCCCAAAAGTTAGCGACTAAACTGTTTTTCCAATACCGAACACTAGGTAACCGTTGCGTATCCGCAGGATGCCCCGATGTCAATGTTCTATCATCATTGACGGATGCCTGAGTCTATTAGTTCACGACCGGTCCCAAACCAGGGCACGGTGTGAGGCTGGTAAACACCTAAATAGCGCTATCAACTAATAACCCGCTCGCCTAACCCGGCGACTAATCGGTATTTGTAGTAGTGACTTGAGTGATAGAGTTTCGTTTAGTGCCGTTAGTTGCAATCCGTATAAACAGTAATTAACCAAAAGGTTTCCCAATACCCGGGAAGGAAAAGTAAGTTTTGTTCCCAATAACTAGGGAAGGTATGTAAATGGTATCCCCTTTTACCAGGGGATAGGATTGTCCAAAAGGTTTCCCAATACCAGGGAAGGAAAAGTAAGTTTTGTTCCCATAACTAGGGAAGGTATGTAAATGGTATCCCCTTTTACCAGGGGATAGGGTTGCTAGTCTCGTGTCCCAAACCACCGGGACGCATGCTTTTAAGTTGTGAACTCACCTTGGGTTGCTCGGTAGGTTTAGGTTACTTGGTCAGTCACGCCCTCGAAGCGGGTGTTATCCGCAGGTGGAATTTGGGGGTGTGACACTGAACATCACCTTCAGATTCAGATTGTTGTTCTTTAGCAGCTTGTTTCTCTTTTAGCTTCTCCATTTTTTCTGCAAAATAAAAATGAAAACTTTCAGGAGACATGTGAGATTTTGCAATATTTATATGTTTCTCTTCCTCATCATCACTGCTGCTTTGATCAGGTGATTGATCAAAATGTACAGACTTATCAG
Organism: Helianthus annuus; assembly: GCF_002127325.2. Lineage (NCBI taxonomy): Eukaryota > Viridiplantae > Streptophyta > Magnoliopsida > Asterales > Asteraceae > Helianthus > Helianthus annuus. The sequence goes on from NC_035440.2 coordinate 149,285,141, forward strand.
AATCACCATCTGATACATCAGAATCCGATGGTGTTTTGTCAAATACAATATCCTGTTCTTGCACAGTTTCATCTTGTACAATTTTATCCGAACTATCTGAAACATCCCCAGAGTATTCTGAGAGTCTATCAGTACTATCTGAACTTTCATCAGATGACACAGATTTTTCATCTCCACTTAATACATTCTCTCCAATAGATCTCATCCAAGTCGCAAACAAATTTGGCTCTCGGACGATCTTTGCAATGAAAGCTTTAAAACCTCCCTTTTCATCCACAAACATATCCCAACTAAAACCTTCTGGTAGTTTCTCATCATCTTGATCGATAACTCGTTCTGCTGTAGCTTCAGATGATATGTAATCACTCCAGCTGAAATCTACCAAACATGCTCTCTTGGGATCTTCAATCTTTCTTCCGTGAGCTGTCTGAGGTTCCTGGGATTGACCAACTTGTTGATAAATAGCTTTGCAGTAATAATCATCTTTCCCGAATGGATTCTGAGCTCCGCTAGCTTCTCTTCCTTTGCACTCCCGCTTGAAATGGCCCTTCTCCCTGCATCGAAAACAAGTAACTTTAGATTTATCAAAACCTAAAGTAGAAACATGTGCATCAAGAAAGTCATTTCTCCCGGTAATGGTTTTGAATTTCTCAGCCCGACGAAGAACACTAGCAAGACACCATTTGATATCCATAAGTTCCATTTCCTCAGCATCTATTTGATCGTAATCCTCTTTGGTGAGCATAGGATTTCCGATCCGACCAGCAACAAGACCTTCATAAGATAACAGAACTGAACCCAGAAGTGCCATGTGGTCTTTAGCAGTGTCTTCAGAGAAGCTTTGACCTTCTGGAAGGTTGAGAGCTATATTGCACTGAATTATATATCCGTTTCCAGTTTTTGTACTTTGAGACTGAAAACTTGTGTTAGTCTCTTTCGGATTCACACTCAGAAACGATGAAAACCCGCTGCTACTCTTGTTCGAACCCTGATCAGCTTTCTCAGATGAATCACCAGCACTGAAAGCGGTTTGAATTTTCGGACTTCTTTCAGTTTCAGAAACTGGAATACTACCTTTATAGTACATTTTAACATCTTGTTGACCACTAGGATTATTCATCCTTGCGATCTTTTGCTGCTCAAGATCCTGGCTCTCAATTTTCTCAATAAACTGACCAATTGTAAGTTTGTCATAAACACCCGTGTTTTTCAGTATCATCAAATACGTTCCCCACTCTTTCTGAGGTAACGCGTCAGCCAATTTATCAACCCATTCCTCACGACCTTTTTCAACTCCCAACATCGATAACGAACGCACTAAGTGGCAGTATCTCTCAATTAGCTTTTTAGTATCCTCTCCTGTCAAACTGCTAAACAAATCAAATTCCTTTTTAAGCAATGCCTTCTTGCTTTTGATCATACTTTCACTACCCTCGAATTTCACTTTAAGAGCATCCCAAATTGACTTCGCAGTTTTGTCGTGTTGTAGCAGAATGAATATATCTTCTTTAATCGCCTGCTGTAACAAACTGATCATCATTTTCTCTGCTCTGTACATTGCACGTTCTTGTTCTGAGAATTCAGATATCTGTTTAATGACTTGCAATTCTGTTCGAGGCAATGTGTACTTTTCCAATATGCATTCCCATGATCTGAGATGATTTGCCTGAACCCAGTTTTCAAAGCGATCTTTCCACCCATAGTATTCTTCAATACTCATCAGTTTCGGGGGTTTCTGAGTGGTTCCAGTCTCATTTTCCAGGTTCATAGCTTGAGCAATCGCGGCTGGAGTAGTCGATGTAGCAAAGGCGTTGTAAAACTCAGAATTCATGATGACTTAACACGTTTTTCAAGACAACAGTCAGAAAAGCGGTCCAGAGAAATCCTTAAAAGCGATCCAAGATTGATCCTAAAAAGCGATCCAGAAAAACTATCTTTGGAGCGGTCCAACAACTTTCCTTGGAGCGATCCTGAAATGTGCACTTTGGAGCGATTCAAATAAGCGGTTCACACTTTGTTCTTTCGAGCGGTTCAAGGTGAGTTGTTCGAGCGATTCAAGATTGTGACGTTCGAGCGATTCAAGAATGTTCGAAAGAGCGGTTCAAGAGGCTACTTTGGAGCGGTCCAGATCAAAAGTGTACGAATGAGCGGTTCCAGATGTGACCTAAGAGCGGTTTCTGATGATGTCATTACGAGCGGTCCATATTTCGAACATATTTTGACCTATAAAAACTTCGAATTTTGTCTTCAAACTTCCAAGGGTTTATCTCGGTACCATCGCGCACAATCCCTGAGATTTTGAGCAAGTTTCGACCGTGAAAAATATTTGAAACTGAAAAAGAATGAGTAGAAGACAGAATTTTCGACAATTTTCAGCTACTTCCTGTAGAACTCCTCCTCCTGAAGCTCTGATACCACTTGTAGGATCGTTTGCTGACCCGAACGAGTCGTTCAGAGGTGTTTTCGTCAAGTACAGGTGCGGAAAACAAGTAAATGACGTAGGAATAGCTTGTATATCACTTTAATCTTCTTTTCTATTGATTTGACGATGAATACAACCTGTTTTCGATCCGGCAGCACTTCGGTACGAAAATCAGGAATAGTTACAAATGAACTCGCTCTAAGGGTATATATAGGCTACTGGGATCGCTTATTGGACATGCCCAATAAGCGATCCAGGCTGACATATAAGCGACCCACAATCTTGACACATAAGCAGCCCAAGATAATGCCTTATCAGCGGTCCACACATCTAATGACCATATAAGCGATCCTAAGACCTAAAACCTATACAGACTTCCATTTTCTCGTATTTCGAGCCCTATGCTATACAATATGGTAAAAGACTTGATCCTAGACACCTAGACGGAATCAACAGATGTAGTGCACCAACACCATCCTTCTTTTTAACGAAAAGGACTGGCGCGCCCCAAGGAGAGGTGCTCGGGCGAATAAAGCCATTTTCAAGCAATTCCTGGAGTTGGTTTGAGAGTTCCCGCATTTCGGATGGAGCGAGTCGATAAGGAGCTTTGGCAACAGGGTTAGCTCCAGGAATGAGGTCAATACGAAAGTCGATATCACGACTTGGCGGAAGTCCAGGAAGATCGTCAGGGAACACCTGAGGAAATTCACGGACCACTGGAACGTCTTTAACTTCGGCTTTCTTTTTCTTTTCCTTCTCTGCTACTACAATGTTGGCCAAGAAAGCTCTGTATTCCTTGCGGAGGTACTTGCTAGCTTGAACACATGACATGAGCTTGAGACCTTTCGAAGCTGTTTCACCGTACACATATAATAGATCACCATTCGCGAGTGAGAATCGAATCATTTTATCAAAGCACACAACTTCAGCATGGTTTTCGCGGAGAAAGTCCATGCCTACTATGACGTCGAAACTTCCGAGCTGCATCAGAATAAGGTCGATTGGAAAGATGTGATTGTTGAGCTCGAGGGTACAATCACGGATAACAGAGTTAACAGCGACAGTTCTTCCAGTAGCGACTTCGACTTCGAATGACGAGGGGAGATAAGAGCGCTTACGACTAAGGAGCTTCTCGAATTCAAACGACACAAAGCAGTTATCGGCTCCAGTATCAAACAAACACGATGCATAAATACCATTCACAAGGAACGTACCATTAACCACGTTGTTGTCCGCCAGGGCCTGACGGGCATTGATGCTGCTGCTGAGGCTGCTGCTGCTGCTGTTGGGTCTCTTGTTTCACCACCCTGTTCGGGCACATGTTTGCAAAGTGGTTAGGATCACCACATGCAAAGCAGACTCGAGCATTGACCGTGGGTGCTTGAGCTGCGGGTTGGCCTTGAGGGGCTGGGAGTAGAGCTTGATGAGCAGTGGCTTGAGCTGGGGCTTGACGAGGGCCATAGCGACAATTACCGTGAAATGACCGTAGAGGTTGCAATGAGCGTAGAAACGACAGGCTAGACCCACCGGATGATGATATGAGCATGTCGGACAGAGCGGGTGGGGACCTGTGTAAGCGTGCTTTGCTGGCGGCGCTTGAGTAGATGGTGCTGGTCGGTGATGCAACTGCTGCTGAGCCGGTACGGCTTGCAGAGGGGCAGCAGTGGTTGTGACAGCACAATTCTTGTTGCTGGAGCTGCTGTTGTTGTGCTTCTTCTTTCGGCGTGATGACTTGGAGGGTTGAGCAGAGGTGGAGTCGACGGTCGGTGCAGTAGTAGCTTGATGCAGAGACTTGGATGGCTTTTCCCAAAAACCAGACTTTACCTGCTTGTCATGGATCTCGGCGGCAAGCAAGTAAGTCTCCTCAATTGATGAGGCCTTGGAGGCATGAACAAAGTCGGCAACACAGTCAGGTAGAGCTCGAATGTACTTCTTGATAGCCATGTCTGGCGTCTTGACCTGATCGGGACAGATAATGCTGAGCTACTTGAAACGAGCAGTCAAGGCAGCGTTGTCTCTGTCTCTCTGCTTGATGTTCCAAAACTCGTCCTCCAGCTTTTGGCGTTCATGGGGAGGGTAGAATTCGTCCATCATGATGGCTTTCAGCTCTTCCCAAGTCAGCTCATAAGCTGCATCATTCCCGCGTTTGTTTCATTCGGCCGTCCACCAGTCTAGAACTCGGGACTGGAAGACGCTAGTTGCGTTCAGGGTACGGAGATTCTCAGGATAGCCGCTTTGGCGCAGAGTGACTTCGATCGAATCAAACCAGTGAAACATGGCGGTAGGGCCATCTTCTCCGGTAAACTCTTTTGGTCTGCATGCTTTAAAAACTGTTTGAAGCTGAAAGCAGTCTTGTTAGCATCTTTAGGAGCGTCTGTTCTCGATTCCTCAGACGATTTGCTGACGTATTCATACACCTCGCTCACAGCTTTAGCCACTTGCTTGGTGATGATAGCAGCGAGACGCTTGTCTCTCTTTTCTTGGCGGGTAAGAGGGGTTCAGTGTCCAGATGACGACATGGTCTGCAATAGACATCGTCGAAGGTCTCATACACAACAAATCGAATCTCACCTCACACGTCTAGACTAACTAAAGCTCAGGAACGCGAATAAATGGATCACATAAACACATATGCACGAAAGGCACAAAATCCACATAACCACAGAAGCACATAAGCACGTAGGGCACAGATTCACGGAAGCACATAAACACATACACATTTTGAGCACAAATGCAGTCAGAATACAGAAACCTATCCTTCCAAGTTCGCGTGTCGTTCGTACATAGCGGTCGCGAATAGCATATTAGCATAGTATAGTATAGCATAATGTCGCCTAGATTGCAGCGACTTGTTATCGTCTTGGGATAGAACAGCAATGCGAGTCGCGTGTGTTGATTGAAATGATAGCAAAAATTGAGAAATTCTCCAAAACTTAAACACATAAACAGATAATTACACACAAAACACATAAAATCGACGAATTATCAGAGTGACGCAGTTGCGGTGCTCAGAATCAAAACACATAAAATCGAGAAATAGATTGTCTGCGGCTATTAGACGTCGACCACCCAAAGCGATTCGACTATTCACATTTAACTTGTCGTCACTTTTCGACTTTGGGATCGTGTTTCTGCCTCGATTCTTGGGCATTCCGCATGCATTCCCTAGGTCCTACTCGTGAGTTCAGGTCGTTGGAGTCCGTCGAGGCTTTGGTGAGAAACATGAAAATCGGAACAAGTTGTCAAGGTTAAGGTTTCACCCCTGGCTTAGCAACTTCTTCCTTGTTTTAGCAAATTTTGAGGAGATTATTCATCAAAATATGGATTTCACTCCTGATTTGGTATAATTCTCCTCGTTCGTTATTGAAAATAAGAAGGAATTCATCGATAAATTGGTAAAATCAGCGTTGGCCAAGCAATTTGGTCGAGAGTTTGCGGTTTTCACACCTAATCCCGACTATATCGCCTGACTCTATTTGGAAATTCGAGTGCAATGATAGCGACGAATAGCAGAATATAGCACATAAGCTTGGTCTGTTGGTTCCTAACTATAGTCTAGGTCTCTAAGCCAGCGACCCAGACTAGGTCGTGTCTAGCCTAATTCCTTATAGTTATGGCTCTGATACCAATATGTCACACCCCAACCGATGGCGGAATCATCGGGGCATGGCACTGAGCGAAACAGATTGTCCAGAAGTTTCCACAACAACTATTAATACTATTCAGTTGAATGATACGTCCCATACTGTATCCAAAATAATAAAATAAATTATTACAGATAACAACCAGTCAAGTTTTCCGTTCCGACAACTCAGATTTAAATAATGACATAAATATAAATATTGTTTCTGCTTCTAAAGACCCCTAGTTTGACTACTACAGACAACTATTTATTGGGGGCTCTAGATGCTTTATTCTAGCCTCGCTTCCCTAGCAAGAATGCATCTTAAACACCTATCACATACGTTAAAATAAAGTCAATACATATAATGTAAAGGTGAGCATACAAGTTTGATAATAGCATATAGAGTTCGAAATAGTTTACGCATAACCAGCACGTACACAGAGGGAAACGAAGCATGTTAATTATCGACATGGATCTATCGATACCAATGCCTGCGGGTTGACTGTCCGAGACAGTTCGCAATACATGATTACCACCGTAATCCATGCAAGTAATTGTCCTTAACAACCCCTGTGTGAACGGGTGGAGTCCAAACTATAGTACTACGTCGTTAAGGCAGGTAGACGACATTCCACGTGTAAACATGACAACAAGCATTCATTTAGTCACGTAATACATGCAGAACGGTTAGCGTTTAAATAGTTTAGTAGTGTGTTTGGTTGTGATTTAGATAAGTAACGTATGTAACACCCAAAAGTGCTAAAGCAAAAAGGGTTCGAGTATACTCACAGCGATTGATGGATTGAAGGGAGCGCTTGAGAGTAGGGTTAGCCTGAATAGTTCGATAGCGTAATGATGAGTAATGCGTAAAATGGAAACAAGGATTGATGGGTCGAACGGCCTGGTCGATCGGATGGTAGGTTCGATCGGACGGGCTGTTCGTTTGGTTTGACAGTCCGTTCGGACAGTCTGTTTGGTCGGCCGGTAGGCTCGATCGGTTGGACTGTTCGAGTGGATTGTTCCTTCCCTTGTGTAAGATGTGTTTGTGTATGATGGTTTGAACTTTTGAGGTTTTTGTTGCAGTATTTGAAAACATTGAAGTATCCTTACCTTTCAGGTCGATCGATCGAACGGGTCGTTCGATCGGCTAGCTCAACCGATCGGTTAAGTACTTCAGCAATGGGTTCTTGGCAGGGTGTCACCTGGTCGAATGGTACGTTCAATCGGGTGGCACTCCATTGCTTTGAACGAGTTGGAAATCGATTAAGTGTTGAAGCATAGTATTTCATGATCCGAAGAGTAATTCAAAACAAACCATAGTTCGATCGAATAGCACTTCGTTCAATATTAGACTTCATGAATCTTGTTAAAGTGTGGGGCCATATGCTAGCCGATCGGCTGGCCTGGTCGATTGGCTGGCATGTCCGATCGGTCGGGCTGTTCGTCCGAACATCCTGTCCGATCGGTCAGCATCCTAACCTGGTCGGCCTGTTCGTCTAACACTTGACTGTTCTGATGTTTTGACATTATATTGAAGTATTTTGATAATGAGTTGAACCACAGAATCTCCGTTCTTACGGGCTTCACCTGCTCGGATAGGAATCACCCAAATCCGACCCATGAACTGTTCGGAACGATAGTTTAACGTTTAACCCGAAATCAGTGAACTTCGTAGATAGAACCCGAATCTTGAACCACACAACTACTAGTATGATTAGTGAGTTGGTACAAGCTCCGTTTCTACCGGTTTTGAAGGCATTGAGTGTAAAAGAGTTGAAAGAAGATTGGAAAACCATCTTTCAATCTTTTCCACCGTGAATATGTTTAGATCTGTAATAGATCTTTGTTTGTTTATGTGGAAATCGGCTAGATCCAAGTGATTCTTGGTGGATTGAAGCCAAAACATGGATTTCTTCAAGAACACCATGATGACATCATCCTAGAATACTTAGATCTTGATGATTTCACGGTTAGAAATCAAGATTTGAAAGATAGGAAGGTGTAGGAGTGTGCATAGATCAAAAACGTACAAGATTTAGGACGAAATCTTACCGGGATTGAGAGAAATCTGAGAAAAGGTGAAGAACACGAGCTGGTCGGTCAGAGGGTTTCCAAAAGTGGAAAGAATGACAATGACAGGCCTATTTATAGGCTTCCCAAAGAGGAAATGGCTGGCCGATCGGCCAGGCATCCCGATCGGACAGCCTGCTCGATCGAACGGTCTGTCCGATCGGCTGGGTTGTTCGATCGGCTGAAGCCTGTTCGATCCACAGCCTGTTTCGAGTGTTCGGTGTGACGATTTCTGATATTTCGATTTCGATTGAGGATGATACGAATACGATAGAGTTTCCTATTCAAATTACTTTTAGTCCCAACCACTATATCTGACATATAAGCATCTATATTTCATGTTCGACTTTGATTTCGATTCGATGTGATTGAGTTCGACTGCCTTTCGAGTTTCGATTTGATTCGATTAATCACTACACACATAACGTAAAGTAAACACGCACAGGTAACACATAAGGCACACACACGTATAACAACACCAAAGTTCGCATAATTCGAGTTTCGAGTTCGATGATGATTTGATTAGCTTGATTACTGATTAATTGACTTTATCGCATTGTTACTTCCTGCTATTCAAGGTCGTTAAGCTGTTCGCGTTGATTAAACATCCGATTACTTCGATTTCTGATTCACAACACTTACTCCACATAATACAACTAAAATAATCACGAAATAACTAAATCCAGTCAAAGAAGTCAATCTTGACTTGGACTTTGACTTTGACTTTGACACTCAAAAACACGGGGTGTTACATTAATACCATTTATGGCAAAACTATCACTTCATCTATATATATTAAAAAACTCCTGAAGACTTTCTTCATCACAACAACCTTCACTTCAAAACTTTTCAGAAAATCTTTACTCTCAAAACCTCAAATGGCAAAAGAAATCAGAACTGAGCACTTTCCTCTGATCCTTCACACCACACACAACTTAAGACTAAGGTCAAAGCTTGAAGGTCCTGCATGGGAGAACTATCGGGTGATGTACAACATGTTGAAGCAAAGTCCTTTGGGTCATGCCATATCCACACACATCATAATCTACCCTACACTACTTCAAGAGTTTTGGCGTAGACCATCTACAGAGGCACTAGCATGTGGATAAGAAGCAAGGTGATGAACAGGGAAATCATTCTAACGGAGGAAACTCTTAGAGATGCCCTCCAGTTGAATGATGACCCAGACACCACCATCTTCCCAAGAGAAAAGCTGGGGGAGACCCTGAAGGAAATGGGTTATCACACACCCAACCTTTCGAGGCAGATCAGCAGATCTGGTTTTATTCAACCATTCCAGTATCTGGTAACACAGCTTGGTGTTTGCTTCTCAAGGAAGATTAGACACTTGAATGAGCTGTTTTACAGGCTGATGGTGGTGGTACATGCAGTTGTGCAAGAAAAACCGTACAACTTCTCCAAATTTCTCATGAGAGATTTGGAAGCAAACATGCACACTCGTCAACCCTTTTTGATCTTTCCTCGTTTTGTGACCAAGGTGATAACAAGTCAGCTGAACTTCGGAGGTGTAACATACTTGTACCCAATGGCCCAGGTTGTTCTACAAGAAGATTTAAATGTTCCCTCCTTGATTCCAACACAAAATCACACTGGACACATAACCTATTTGTGGATGTATGCTAAATGTTTATATAATGATGATTAGTTTTTTATCTTTCTTTCTTCTTTTGTAAGTTTTTCTTTGTTTAAATAGTATATATTTGCTTTGTTTCAAAGAAAAATAGCATAAAAGATCTAGGGGGAAGTAAATTGGCATATCTGATAAAATCATGAAAAATCTGATGAAATAGAAAGAAATCTGGTAAAAATTAGAAAATCTGATGAAGCTGATAAACTTATCAGAAAATCTAGTAATTCACCAGAAAATCTGATAAATCATCAAAAAATCTTTAAAATAACCAGAAAGAAAGTCTGGTAAATCTACAAAAAAATGAGAAGAAATATGAAATAACATTGCTTAAAACTAGATTTAAAACAATGACAAAGAAACTTGTGACAAAACAGAAAAAGATTCATAATAGTTTCTGTCAAAGATTGGAAATTTATCTGGATAGTCAATCTTCAAAAGAATGAAACAATGATGTTGAATTGATGTGAAATTTTTCACAACAAACATTCCTTGAAGATCAGAATAAAGATTTGAAGTTCAGAAATGCTATGTAAGTATCTTCGAAACCTCACTTATTCCCTCTCATCTAAAAAAAGCTCCTGATTCAACTTTAAAATTTGAATCCAATGAATTCTGATGAAGTATAAAGAAAATCCAACACTCAAAAGTCAATGTGAGGATTTTCAAATACAGATCATCACAAGGACTTTTTGGGAACCATGTCAGTTTCAAAAAGGGATTTTATTGGACCTCTTTATGAAAAAAGGGTCCCACAAGAAGAAAAGGTGTAACTTGGATGTTAGTATTTATCTTCTAAATCTTTTTAAAATCTCCGATTTTAAATTAAAGATATGTATCAAAAATTTTCGGAGATATACCAACGGTTTTGTAAAACGGTTGTTTCTTCAACGGATTAAAACATCATTAAGGTGTCATTAACCACCTTAAATACAAACCACCCGCGATAAATACTCAAAGATCTCTGTCTCAAAACACTATAAATACATCTTGCAAACAGTAGAGCATACCACCTTCAACTTCCATCCTCAAAATTCAAGAACCCTAAAAACCCTTTTCGAATCAAAACTCAAATCACCATGGCCGCAATCAACATCAACATGCCACCAGTTAAACACTCTGTTCAATTCATCAATGAAGCAGAATTCCTACCCTTAAAAAGCAACAATGAAGCGATGAACACCAACATAGGAGAATATGACATGAAGTGCCAAATCCTAATTGAATTCCTGACAAGGTGTCCAATTGCTCAAGCCCTAACAAAGACCAGAGATGTACCGGAAAAGCTTATACAACAAGTGGTGAAGACACTCGAACATTCAAATACAAATGAGCTGACAACACACTTATGGGGAGATATCTTCATTGTAATTACGCCGGAGAAGGTAAGGGAAAGCCTAGAGTTGCCTATAAGCAAAAATAATGATCCAGCACCAACAAAAGATGACATGTTTGCACAGCTTGATGCTGTGATGGGATACAAGGTAAAGATCTCAAAAATTGGTGATTTTAAAAGAAACAAGTTGCCTGCCTTCTGGCAAGTATTGGTGGAGATCTTAAACAAATGCATATTATCAAATTGGGGGAACAGACCAGATTAATAGGAATGTTCTGACAATCATGTTCAGTCACATCACAGGGATGAACATTGATTTTGGAGCAGAAATCTTGATCAGAAGATCAATATTGACAAATACTAGGAGAATAGATTCACATCAACCCTTTCCCAAATTTTTGTCAATCCTGATTTCTGATGCATTTTCTGAAAGGAATATGGAAATTCCTGCATCAGAAAACATGTGGAGTGCTGAGGTGATGAGACCACGGTTTGCACTGGGCTTCTGAAAATCAGATTTTGATGTGCCTGCCCTATCAGAAAGTATGATGAATCTGATACCAGTGGATTCACCCTACAGGGCAGAATATCTAAAGATGTTGAACAAAAAACCATAGAATGCAGCAGTTTATGACAGTGTGTCCCCAATGGAGCATGATGCCCAAGAATAAATGCACCACAAACAGAGCAGGAGGCTCAATCAGAACCTAAACAAGGTGATGAAGAAGTACAACTGAGTCCATTAGTGTGACAACCCTCACAAAACCAGGTATCCGTACGACTTAATTAACTATTAATTGTTGCCTAATTACTGTGCTTAACTGAGATTTCTGATAAACTGCTACTTGATTGTTGATACATGTACATATCTGCATCATACTTTGGTTTCCTGTCACTACATTATTTACTTACTGAACTCTAGTGACAAACATGATGCACAAAAGCACAGTAGCACTTGAACGAATAACCTATTTGACATGCTGATATAGCCAGCATCAGGCAAACACTGCCTCTAAAGGCCTGTATGAGCCAGAAATATTTTACTACACCCATAGTGTGTGTAGAGATACAAGGGTTGTATAATTGCGTCTCTAGGAATAAGATATAGAGATTGGATGTGCCAAAAACGTATTTTAAGCACAAAACACAGCATTTTTATTTACATACTAGCTTCTAGCTAACTAATAAAGTGCCAAAATACGAGGAATTATTCCTGACACTTTGCAGAATAAATTGTGTCGCTAAAAATATTATTTACGACGCTTAAAGGATTACTTAAGCACTTTAACGGATTACTATCCAACCGAACAACCGGACTATACCCGGAACATAAAAATATTACCAGAAATATTATTGGTATTTTTCTGAGCCAGTTAGGGTCCCTGATTACCCTAACACCCGCTTTATAACGCATTAAACAACTAACGGGGTTAATCCCTAAAGTTAACCGACTTAACCAAACTAAACTCTAACTGAACGATCAAGATCCAACCGGGTGACCCCACCCCCCTTAGGGCCGGTTTGGTCCCTTTGGAACTAGAGGGTACACCTTTTTATTATTTTATTAGTTTCGTGGATATCTAGAGCATGAAACCGATGGACGATGGCACTTGATTTTTCTATATAAACACACACACACTACACAAGATCACACACACTAATCACCAACTCTCTCTCTCTCTTGCTCTCCTCCCTCTCTCGGCCGTAAACCACCACACCCAACCATCCATCTTCGAGTTCTTGTCTTGCCATTCCAAGTGTACACAAGTGTTGGGGATCACGTACGAGGAAGCTTGAAGCAAACGGAAGTTGGAGGACCACGTGCATTTGCTTTTATCCACGCCATTTTCGCCAAAGATCTTCCCTAGCCCCGAGCTAGAGGTATAACATTTAAAACTTGTTCTTGATCGTATCTAAAGTGGTTAAAAGGATTTTTAACGGTTAAAAGTCGGTAACCCATCTTTTGAATCTAAAAAGTCTACTAAAACTCGAATATCATTGGTTAAAAGCATATAACGCGTGTAAAAGTCGTAGTATTCGAATATGTTGGTTGTAGAGACCCGATCTACGATGTGGTGGCTCTTATCATCGTTTAACCCGACTTTGTTAAGATCCCGAATCTTGACATACACTTGTTTCTTTTGTACAAGGGTTAAAAGGTGAAACTCCACCACACGAGAAACATGAACTTGTGTAAAAGTGTTTTGACATGAAAAATAGTATTTAAAACGAGCCGATCTACGTATGTACAAGTGGTATATTCGTAGAACCGGGTGTCGAGAAAATCATGTTTTATATAAGTTGGATAACATGTTAACAAAGATGATTTTTATAAACTACAAGTGTATGAACACTTGTGAAACGAAAGATCCGACAAAATAACAATTTTTATAAAAATTGTCGGGAAGTTGTAAAGAGTGATTTGTTCCAAAAAACGGGGTTTTTGCAAGACTAAACCATTTTATACATAGATCCACTAAATGTAACGAGATCTACACAATAGTTTTAGAAAAACTACAAGTTCATGTAATAATGTGATTTTACATACTAGTCTACGAGTTAATGTGTTGAAACTAGTTTGAAGTGTTGGAAATTGATTGGTTGATTTAAAGAAATTGTTGAAGTGATTTTGTAAAAGAAAATGATACGCTTGAAAGCGTGGCCACCTCCAGTTATAGGGGAAACTCTGGCGAAATTTTTCTAAAAATCTAACACTTAGAATTATTTACAAGTGTTAAACTATTTTGAAATGTTTTCAAAATATATTTCGCCATGACTTTATTTATTAAATAATCGGAGGTGGGATTTTCACAAAAACTAAACGTGATAAATATTTATTCGATAAATATATTTTTCATCACACTGTTTATGATTATTTTGTGAAAATATATAAATATTATTTTTAGAGTAAAAATAATATTTACAAACTTTGTCGAACCCAAAATAATACCAACGCCTTCACGACAAACATATAAGTACAACGGTAATTACTATTACCACTTAATCGCCAAAACGTAACTTACGCTTTATACGGAAATATTCATGAATGCGGATATTGTCAACGTATTATTTTGGAAAGTATTATGTAAAAAGAAAATATATTATTTTTGAGAAAAATAATTATATTTTGGAATGAGAAATAAAATATATTAAGTGAGACTTAATGTTATAAACACGCATGTATTAATTCCCCCATCCTTGGGAAGGAGACCTTCTACCAAGTATATACACGGAACGGTTGTCTAACCGTTTCCCGAAAAATTAAACTATAAAGCTAAGGCACGGCCATCCATCTAATAGAATTAGCACATGTAGGTCGTTGTGCAGCAGTTGGATATTTGGATTACTTGGTATTGTGACGCACTCACTGTGAGTTCATGTCCCCCTTTTCTCTTAACTGTTTTCAGTTTTATAAACTGCGGGGGTGAAATACATGTTACAATGATTATGAATATGTTTATACATGGTATGGTTAGCGTAAGGAGGTTTGTTACTCAGATCATGTGAGTGGGTAGGCACAACTTGAGGCCATTAATCCTCGTAGTAGGACCGAGGGACAGGAGCGGTAGATCTATCTGGGTGTAGCGAGCCCAGCCCCAGGTCCAGCATAACGGACCTCGGGGTGACTTAGTGCCCGACGCATAAATCCGCTAGGTTTGAGTCATCCCTACTTGCACTTCACACATATCAATGGCCTTGCAAACCATTGGTGATCTCTTTTTTTTTCCTTATTTGCTACATACCAGGTTTTTGATAAAGATAAAGGTTTGTTTACTCACTTTCGCATGAACTCGCTCAACATTATTGTTGATTTTTCAACTTACATGTATTTCAGGAAACTAACGATCTGGCGCGGTATGGCTTGTTTTCCGCTGCATTAGGCCCGAGGTCATCCAGGGTTCGAGGCTTGTGACTCTTTCCTGGACAAGTCACAGTCCTTGAATCATGTTTATGTTAAGTTTGCATTTGTAATGTTTAGACAAGTTATGGTTGTTGGGTGTTAACCCGTTAAGACAATGTTTTACTATTTTACTTTTAATGGATGATCTTGCATATTTTTAATTCATATAGCTTGTTATGATTAAGCTATGGTATTAAGAAGTCACACCAAATTAACCACGCTTCCGCAAAGCCAGGGTGTGACAGCTTGGTATCAGAGCTCTGATCATAGCGAACTAGGATTCCTTCTCGAGTCTAGACTATGATCACTAGGGCTCTCACGAAAACATTTTTACTGCATACCACTTAAGTCCAGATCCAAAACCTTTTTATAAACAAATGTTGAGCATATTTTATTTATTATTTTTAGGCTCAGTCTGGGAGGCTGAGGCTCGGTCTGGGAGACTGAGGCTCGGTCTGGGAGGCCGAGGCTCGATCTAATGGATCGAGGTAGTTGGCTAGTGGGACTAGGGAGTCAGTCTGGGAGGCTGGGAGAATTTGCTAGTGGGACTAGGGAGTCAGTCTGGGAGGCTGGGAAAGTTTGCTAGTGGGACTAGGGAGTCAGTCTGGGAGGCTGGGAAAGTTTACTAGTGGGACTAGGGAGTCAGTCTGGGAGGCTGGGAAAGTTGGCTAGTGAGACTAGGAAGGACAGTCTGGGAGGCTGGGAGGCTAGTGGGACTAGGAGAATTATGTGACTATTATTTGGTAACTTATGTGATTACCTGATTTACTGATTATTTGTGCATACTTGTGATTGTGTTACAGACACATGGATACATCAGGCACCGGAGACTCAGATACCACTGGACCTCTACCCATAGTGTCAGATGACATTGTGTCATCGGAGCGTGAGGTGCATACCTCAGACTACACGAGCACGGATGATGATGACTTCCAGCCGTTCGCTCTACCCGACGGCATTGATGAGCATGCTGATGACTCCTTGCCCTTCGCTTTACCCGAGGGTGCCTATGAGCCTATTGATGGCGATCCTGCTGAGTATCTTCCCCTTGTTGTGATTCCAGCTCCGATTCCTCTTGCTTCATACCCAGCACACGAGCTATTACTAGACGCCGAGGCTGACGGCGACATTGATCTCTACGAGGACGAGCCTTTTGAGGACGAGGATCCTGATGCAGCCCCTTTACCCGCTGGCGGTCTCTTGATGATTGCTGATGCCCCAGCTGGAGACTCGCCCGTTCACTCACCAGTCCCAGACTCTTTTGAGTCTGTGGCATCTGCTCCGTCTCACGAGGTGAGCACTCAGCATTTTGTTCATGACTCGGACCCTGATCAGGCATCTTCTGCCGCCCCCATTCCGAGCCTTGTATTTGAGCACGACGATATTGAGGATTCCGATCCCGTTTTTCCTCCAGGATTTGATCCTGACCGCGACATTGAGTATATTCCTATGGACCAGCATATGGAGGACCCTGTTGATCCCGTCGATCCTATCGATCCCTTTGATCCAGAGTTTGATTTTGACATGGCTTTTGACGACCCGGAGCCTGCCGTAGCCCCAGAGCAGGCAGCTGCTTTCGATCCTGTGCATGAGCATGACTTGGTACATGCTGACGTTCCTGTTGAGCCCGTTTTGGCTGACCCGCCTGTTGGCGATCTTCCTGTTGATGATGTCCCTTTGTTAGTTGCTGATCATGCTGTTGATCCTTTTGTTGACCCACCTTTGATTGCTGACGTCCCTGTTGACCATCATGTTGATCATGTTGATCCTGTCATTGCTCCTTTTGATCCTGTACCCATTGAGCCTGAGCACGCTCTATTTGCAGAGCATATGGATCCACCTGATGAGGAGGCTCAGCACGGTTGGATACCGGCTGACGAGGATGTTCCACCACTTCCACCACATCACACTGAGGCACATCATACTGATTTCTCATTTCAGATCCCACCGTTTGTACCTCCAGCAGGGCCTGGAGAGGGCTCCTCAGCCCACCCCTTTGGGCACATACCGATGCCTATGCCTTTCGTACCTCAGATGACACCTGTTCCATCTTCTGTTCATGTAGCACCATTCGATCCCACCAGCATGCCACTGCTTTGGTCATCTTCCTCACCGATGCCACCCACTGATCCATATCATCCATTCCATATGGGACATACCATTGAGGACGTCTTGATGTCCTTTGTCCATCAGCATGATTCCCATACACAGCGACTCCAGGAGCTCGAGAGAGCTCAGCTATCTTTTGGTCCATATCTTGGTCAGACATCTTCATCTTTTCAGCCTTTTCGATCATTACCTCCTGACTATGCTGCCCGACTTACGACCTTGGAGCAGCAGATTGCATCTGTTATTCGCACTCAGCAGGCGATGGAGGAGGATTGGCTTCATTTACGCCGCTTACTTTACGCTCACTTTCCCCCTCCTCCACCCCCATCCGCATAGGGCTCATTGGTACCATAGTGGTAGGCGATGGTGAGACGACCGCGATTGTGACTGCATAGCCTTTTGGAGACCATCTGACGATACTGATTTTGTTGATATTTGTTGATGTACTGGATGTATGTGACACTGTCGTGACATTGTTTTTGACAGGGGTGATGTAGCCCTATTTTGATTTGTGATTGTATGATACAGTGACGTACTGATACCCTTATCACACTATGGTCTCGATATATATATAACAATCGCCGTATTCTCACCATATCTGATTCACTTGATTGCTTATTTATGTTGGGATGTTGTATGTATGATATTTGCAACATGGGATGTTGGGACATGGGATGTTGTATGTATGATATTTGCAACATGGGATGTTGGGACATGGGATGTTGTGTGTATGATATTTGTGACATGGGATGTTGGGACATGGGATGTTGTGTGTGATATATAGATAACATGAGATGTTATATGCTATTACTATTACTATATACGTATGTTTAATATGGCCTAATCGACGTACGCATCGTTAGAAGATGGCACCAAGACGTCAACCGCAGCCGATGCCCACTACTCCTGAAGAACTACAGCAAGTTATTGCTGCCGCCATTGCTCAATATGCTGCCTCGCAAGGAGGACCAAGCGGAAGTAGCTCGAACATTAACGGCAACCAAAATCCTCCTCATGGTAACCCTAAGTCATTAAGACATACCATGGCCTAAACGGATTCCTTTAGCAGATGCTAATGCCGTTCCTATAATGTAATGTATGTGCAGGGTGCACCTACAAACAATTTTTGGACTGTAAGCCCATAAACTTCGACGGCACAGGTGGTGCTGTTGCTTTCGTCCGCTGGGCAGAGAAGACCGAGTCCGTACTTCGCATGAGCAAGTGCGCAGTGGATCAGCAAGTCACTTACATCTCAGGGCTATTTGTGGATGGAGCCCTATCCTGGTGGAATCTACAGGTCCAGACCCTTGGCGAAGCTTACGCACTGACCTGGACAGAGTTGAAAGAGCTTATGCGCAAGAAGTACTGTTCTCGCGCGGAAATTCAGAGGTTAGAGACTGAATTCTGGCACCTAAAGATGGAAGGTTCCAAGATAGCTGAGTATGTTCAGAGGTTCCACGATTTTTCGCATGTGGTACCCTATATGGTTATGCCTGAGTTCAAAAGGATTGAACGCTTCATCTGGGGATTGGCTCCTCAGATAATCAGCATGGTGACTTCTTCCAAACCTGCAACCATCATAGAAGCCATTGATCTGAGTGTGGCTCTCACCGAAGAGGCGATTCGGTTGAACAAGTTTGATGGGGTTGAGCCCAAGAAGAAGGAGACTCATGTGGAGTCATCTGGTGGTAATAAGCGAAAGTTTTCGAGTTTCAAGCAGAGCACCGGGATGGTGGTTAAGAAGGGAGAATCGAGTGCGCTAGCTCAAGATTCAGCTGGTGGTAGAAAGAAAGGGAAGGGATACATGGGTGCACACCCCAAGTGCAACTCATGCCAAAAACATCACTCTGGTCGTTGCAGCCTGAGAGTTTATGAATCATGTGGGAAGACTGGTCATACGAAGGATTTCTGTTGGGCTAATGCTGGCCGGGGAGGCCAAGGAGGAAATGGGAATAGGAATAACCGTGGTGGTAATGGGAACCGCCCACAAGGAAACCAGGGAGGTGATGGGAACCGTGTCAACAATGCTAACCAAGCAGGCGCCATGAATCGGAACCAGGGAAACCATCAAGCTGGAAACAATGGTGGAAACGGGCAGAGGCCCGGATGTTTTAATTGTGGAGATCAAGGGCATTTCAAGAGGAATTGCCCAGAATTAAACCAGGCACGCGGAAGAGTGTTTAACATGGAAGCCAGGGAAGCGCGCCAGGATCCCAACGTTGTCACTGGTACGTTCCCTGTAAACCAACGCTATGCATCCGTTTTGTTTGATATTGGTGCCGATTATAGCTTCGTATCGTTAGAATTTAGAAACATGCTTGGTTTAGCCGCTAGTAAGTTAGATATTCCATATTCGATCGAATTAGCGAATGGGAAGTTAGTAGAAGCTAACGAGGTGATTCGAGGTTGTGTAATCGAGCTGGGAGAGCGTGAGTTTGCTCTCGATCTATTACCAGCCCAGTTGGGAAGCTTCGACGTGGTAGTAGGGATGGATTGGTTATCGAGTAACAAAGCAGAGATAGTTTGCCACGAGAAGATTATTCGTATCCCGACCGATGATGATGAGACCATTGTTGTTCATGGGGAGAAGCGTGAGACACCGTTAAGGATGATTAGCTGCCTGAAAGCAAGGAAGTGTTTGAGGAAAGGATGTGTTGCTTTTCTAGCACACATTGTGGATAAGAAGGCTGCTGAGCCAAAGATCGAAGATATCCCTGTCGTGAGGGAGTACCCAGAAGTCTTTCCAGAAGACTTGCCTGGCTTGCCGCCTCAAAGGCAAGTGGAGTTTCGCATCGACTTAGTTCCAGGCGCTAAGCCTGTGGCTAAGGCACCCTACAGACTTGCTCCGTCTGAGATGCAAGAACTGTCGACACAACTTCAAGAGTTGTTAGACAAGGGATTTATCCGACCAAGCTTCTCGCCTTGGGGAACTCCAGTTTTGTTTGTGAAGAAGATGGACGGTAGTTTCCGTATGTGCATCGACTACAGAGAGTTGAACAAGCTGACAATCAAGAATAGGTATCCCCTGCCAAGAATCGATGATCTGTTTGACCAGCTTCAAGGTTCAAGCTTCTATTCAAAGATCGATCTTCGATCTGGATACCATCAGCTACGGATACAGGAGGAGAGTATCCCGAAGACAGCCTTCAGAACTCGATATGGACACTACGAGTTCCTCGTTATGCCGTTTGGGTTGACAAACGCACCTGCTGTGTTCATGGATCTGATGAACCGAGTTTGTAAGCCATACCTGGATAAGTTCGTGATTGTATTCATCGATGACATCTTGATTTATTCGAAGACAAAGGCTGAGCACGAGCAGCATCTTAGAGCCATTCTGGAGCTGTTAAAGAAAGAACAGCTGTATGCCAAGTTCTCTAAGTGTGAGTTTTGGCTAAGAGAAGTGCAATTTCTTGGGCACGTGGTAAACGGAGATGGAATCCACGTGGATCCCACCAAAATCGAGGCGATCAAAGATTGGGAAACGCCAAAGACGCCAACCGAGATTCGGCAATTCTTGGGTTTGGCTGGCTATTATCGAAGGTTCATCGAGAACTTTTCAAAGATCGCTCAACCGTTGACACTCCTCACGCAGAAAGATAAGAAGTTTGATTGGGGAATCAAACAGGATGAGGCGTTTCAGATATTGAAGGATAAGCTTTGCAACGCGCCAATCTTAGCTCTACCAGAAGGCACTGACGATTTCGTGGTATACTGCGACGCATCGCGTCAAGGTTTGGGTTGTGTGTTGATGCAACGTCAAAAGGTTATCGCCTACGCATCACGCCAACTGAAAGTGCACGAAAAGAACTATACCACACATGATTTGGAGCTAGGCGCAGTGGTTTTTGCCTTGAAGATCTGGAGACACTACCTTTACGGTACGAAGTGTACAATTTTCACAGATCACAAGAGCCTCCAGCATATATTCAACCAGAAGGAGTTGAACATGAGGCAAAGACGATGGGTCGAGTTGTTGAACGATTACGACTGCGAGATCAAGTATCATCCAGGGAAGGCGAATGTGGTCGCCGATGCCCTCAGTCGTAAAGAGAGAATCAAGCCCATAAGGGTTAGGGCTATGGAGATGATAATTCAAACCGACCTTACCTCGCGCGTTCGTGCAGCACAGAAGGAAGCTCTCAAGGAGGGAAACCTTGAGGCAGAATATCTCCGTGGGATGGAGAAGATGTTGGTGCCAAACAGGGAAGGAACATTGTGTTTTGGGAAAAGGATTTGGGTTCCTCTGTTTGGTGGTTTAAGACAGGTTATCTTTGATGAAGCTCACAAGTCGCGGTACTCTATCCACCCTGGAGCGGATAAGATGTACCAAGATCTTAAAGATTATTACTGGTGGCCTAGGATGAAGGGCGATGTTGCAATTTACGTGAGCAAATGTTTAACTTGCGCCAAAGTTAAGGCGGAATACCAGAAGCCTTCGGGACTTCTGCAGCAACCAAAAATTCCCCAGTGGAAGTGGGAAGAAATCTCCATGGATTTTATTACGAAGTTGCCAAGGACGCCAAGAGGCCATGACACTATCTGGGTGATAGTGGATCGCTTAACAAAGTCAGCACACTTCTTGCCTATCCGCGAGAAGGATCATACAAGCAAATTGGCTGAAATCTACATGAGAGAGATTGTTACACGCCATGGAGTACCTCTCTCGATTATTTCTGATAGAGATGGGAGGTTCGTATCGAGGATATGGCAATCCTTCCAGGAAGCTTTTGGCTCAAAGCTGAATATGAGCACAGCTTTTCACCCGCAGACCGACGGACAAAGTGAGCGGACGATTCAGACGTTGGAGGACATGTTGAGAGCATGTGTGATGGATTTAGGCGGTAGCTGGGATAAGCATTTACCCCTGGTTGAATTTTCGTACAACAACAGCTACCACACCAGTATTGGTGCCGCGCCATTCGAAGCGTTATATGGGCGCAAGTGCAGGTCGCCGCTCTGTTGGTCTGACGCAGGTGATAGACAATTGGTAGGTCCCGATGTGGTTCAGGAAACTACAGATAAGATCGCGCAAATCCGAGATCGCATTAGCGCGGCTCGTGACCGTCAGAAGACCTACGCAGATCTGAAAAGGAAACCTCAGGAGTTTGAGGTTGGGGATATGGTTTTGTTGAAGGTATCACCCTGGAAGGGTGTGGCACGCTTTGGGAAGCGTGGGAAGTTGAATCCACGCTACATTGGTCCTTTCAAGGTTTTGGAAAGAATTGGGACCGTAGCATACAAGTTGGATCTACCTGTCGAACTGAATAATGTTCACGATACATTTCATGTATCTAATCTGAAGAGAAGTCCAACTCAAGTTAACGTTGCCATTCCTACCGACGAAATTCATATTGATGGCACGCTCCACTTCGTTGAAGAACCTGTCGAGGTCACGGATTGGAAAGTGAACAAGACCCGCCGGAGCAGTGTCAACCTCGTCAAAGTTCGCTGGAATGCTAGACATGGTCCTGAGTTCACCTGGGAGCGTGAAGACCGGATGAAAGAGAAATACCCCCACTTATTTCCTGAGAACCCTGCTTCTACAAGCAGAATTTAAAATTTCGGGACGAAATTTATTTAACGGGGGGAGAATGTGACAACCCTCACAAAACCAGGTATCCGTACGACTTAATTAACTATTAATTGTTGCCTAATTACTGTGCTTAACTGAGATTTCTGATAAACTGCTACTTGATTGTTGATACATGTACATATCTGCATCATACTTTGGTTTCCTGTCACTACATTATTTACTTACTGAACTCTAGTGACAAACATGATGCACAAAAGCACAGTAGCACTTGAACGAATAACCTATTTGACATGCTGATATAGCCAGCATCAGGCAAACACTGCCTCTAAAGGCCTGTATGAGCCAGAAATATTTTACTACACCCATAGTGTATGTAGAGATACAAGGGTTGTATAATTGCGTCTCTAGGAATAAGATATAGAGATTGGATGTGCCAAAAACGTATTTTAAGCACAAAACACAGCATTTTTATTTACATACTAGCTTCTAGCTAACTAATAAAGTGCCAAAATACGAGGAATTATTCCTGACACTTTGCAGAATAAATTGTGTCGCTAAAAATATTATTTACGACGCTTAAAGGATTACTTAAGCACTTTAACGGATTACTATCCAACCGAACAACCGGACTATACCCGGAACATAAAAATATTACCAGAAATATTATTAGTATTTTTCTGAGCCAGTTAGGGTCCCTGATTACCCTAACACCCGCTTTATAACGCATTAAACAACTAACGGGGTTAATCCCTAAAGTTAACCGACTTAACCAAACTAAACTCTAACTGAACGATCAAGATCCAACCGGGTGACCCCACTCCCCTTAGGGCCGGTTTGGTCCCTTTGGAACTAGAGGGTACACCTTTTTATTATTTTATTAGTTTCGTGGATATCTAGAGCATGAAACCGATGGACGATGGCACTTGATTTTTCTATATAAACACACACACACTACACAAGATCACACACACTAATCACCAACTCTCTCTCTCTTGCTCTCCTCCCTCTCTCGGCCGTAAACCACCACACCCAACCATCCATCTTCGAGTTCTTGTCTTGCCATTCCAAGTGTACACAAGTGTTGGGGATCACGTACGAGGAAGCTTGAAGCAAACGGAAGTTGGAGGACCACGTGCATTTGCTTTTATCCACGCCATTTTCGCCAAAGATCTTCCCTAGCCCCGAGCTAGAGGTATAACATTTAAAACTTGTTCTTGATCGTATCTAAAGTGGTTAAAAGGATTTTTAACGGTTAAAAGTCGGTAACCCATCTTTTGAATCTAAAAAGTCTACTAAAACTCGAATATCATTGGTTAAAAGCATATAACGCGTGTAAAAGTCGTAGTATTCGAATATGTTGGTTGTAGAGACCCGATCTACGATGTGGTGGCTCTTATCATCGTTTAACCCGACTTTGTTAAGATCCCGAATCTTGACATACACTTGTTTCTTTTGTACAAGGGTTAAAAGGTGAAACTCCACCACACGAGAAACATGAACTTGTGTAAAAGTGTTTTGACATGAAAAATAGTATTTAAAACGAGCCGATCTACGTATGTACAAGTGGTATATTCGTAGAACCGGGTGTCGAGAAAATCATGTTTTATATAAGTTGGATAACATGTTAACAAAGATGATTTTTATAAACTACAAGTGTATGAACACTTGTGAAACGAAAGATCCGACAAAATAACAATTTTTATAAAAATTGTCGGGAAGTTGTAAAGAGTGATTTGTTCCAAAAAACGGGGTTTTTGCAAGACTAAACCATTTTATACATAGATCCACTAAATGTAACGAGATCTACACAATAGTTTTAGAAAAACTACAAGTTCATGTAATAATGTGATTTTACATACTAGTCTACGAGTTAATGTGTTGAAACTAGTTTGAAGTGTTGGAAATTGATTGGTTGATTTAAAGAAATTGTTGAAGTGATTTTGTAAAAGAAAATGATACGCTTGAAAGCGTGGCCACCTCCAGTTACAGGGGAAACTCTAGCGAAATTTTTCTAAAAATCTAACACTTAGAATTATTTACAAGTGTTAAACTATTTTGAAATGTTTTCAAAATATATTTCGCCATGACTTTATTTATTAAATAATCGGAGGTGGGATTTTCACAAAAACTAAACGTGATAAATATTTATTCGATAAATATATTTTTCATCACACTGTTTATGATTATTTTGTGAAAATATATAAATATTATTTTTAGAGTAAAAATAATATTTACAAACTTTGTCGAACCCAAAATAATACCAACGCCTTCACGACAAACATATAAGTACAACGGTAATTACTATTACCACTTAATCGCCAAAACGTAACTTACGCTTTATACGGAAATATTCATGAATGCGGATATTGTCAACGTATTATTTTGGAAAGTATTATGTAAAAAGAAAATATATTATTTTTGAGAAAAATAATTATATTTTGGAATGAGAAATAAAATATATTAAGTGAGACTTAATGTTATAAACACGCATGTATTAATTCCCCCATCCTTGGGAAGGAGACCTTCTACCAAGTATATACACGGAACGGTTGTCTAACCGTTTCCCGAAAAATTAAACTATAAAGCTAAGGCACGGCCATCCGTCTAATAGAATTAGCACATGTAGGTCGTTGCGCAGCAGTTGGATATTTGGATTACTTGGTATTGTGACGCACTCACTGTGAGTTCATGTCCCCCTTTTCTCTTAACTGTTTTCAGTTTTATAAACTGCGGGGGTGAAATACATGTTACAATGATTATGAATATGTTTATACATGGTATGGTTAGCGTAAGGAGGTTTGTTACTCAGATCATGTGAGTGGGTAGGCACAACTTGAGGCCATTAATCCTCGTAGTAGGACCGAGGGACAGGAGCGGTAGATCTATCTGGGTGTAGCGAGCCCAGCCCCAGGTCCAGCATAACGGACCTCGGGGTGACTTAGTGCCCGACGCATAAATCCGCTAGGTTTGAGTCATCCCTACTTGCACTTCACACATATCAATGGCCTTGCAAACCATTGGTGATCTCTTTTTTTTTCCTTATTTGCTACATACCAGGTTTTTGATAAAGATAAAGGTTTGTTTGCTCACTTTCGCATGAACTCGCTCAACATTATTGTTGATTTTTCAACTTACATGTATTTCAGGAAACTAACGATCTGGCGCGGTATGGCTTGTTTTCCGCTGCATTAGGCCCGAGGTCATCCAGGGTTCGAGGCTTGTGACTCTTTCCTGGACAAGTCACAGTCCTTGAATCATGTTTATGTTAAGTTTGCATTTGTAATGTTTAGACAAGTTATGGTTGTTGGGTGTTAACCCGTTAAGACAATGTTTTACTATTTTACTTTTAATGGATGATCTTGCATATTTTTAATTCATATAGCTTGTTATGATTAAGCTATGGTATTAAGAAGTCACACCAAATTAACCACGCTTCCGCAAAGCCAGGGTGTGACAATTAGCTAACAACATCATGCAGAAACTTCACACATGGGAGAAACAGGTACACAATACTCTAAATTTAATGTTGTTCAAAATTCTAATAGTGATTATGATGAATCAATTCAGGGCAACTATATTATAGAACAAAGAGTGCATTTTCCGAAAAACAAGGTGTGAGTGAATCCAAAGACCCATTCTCTGAATCAGAATATGAGGAGGAGAATGAGGTGGCAACAGGTGGAGATCACTTTACTGATCAAGGAAATCTGGATGAGAAAAGAAAGAGTTTCTCAACAACTCATGGAGAACCTGAAAAGGTTCAAGGATATGAGGAAAACCCGGATTTGAATAAGTTTCAATATTCTGGTAAGGGTATGGAGGATTGGGATTATTTCCAACCCGATAACCTTAAAACAGCAGCAAGTGTGTCTTCTGTTGGTGTTAAAGGTGGAACATCTGTTGTTCCTCCTGTTACGCAACAACAACCTATGTCAACAGAACAACTTCACAAAGAGCTTGATGACATCACAAATGTCTGTACTTGAAAGACAGCAACAGAAGAAAAGCTTGATCTGCTACTGGAAGAGATCAGAAATCAAAGATCTGATATTAAAGCTTTATCAGAAACTGTTGAAACTATGAGAAACAAACAGAAGTCAACATTGCAGCTCTCAACAAACTTCAACAGTCATCAGAAAGAAGAGAGAAGTCATCAGACTTTGAGAAAGCTATCAAAGAACTTCAAGAAATCAAGGCAAAAATGGCAGAAGTTGCAAGTGTAAAAGAAAGCTCAAGTGCTGGGAGGATTCTAGAAGGAATTCAAGTCCTAAGAGCCAATAGCAACAGCATGGCAGAGGCTCTTGAAAATATGATGGTGGAATGGTCTACACTGAAAAATCAAGACAAGCTGGAGTTTCAGAAAATGCAGAAACAAGAAGAAACAAATGCTCAAACCCTTTCTAATGTTCAATGGTTAGTAAAGAGGTTGTAGTTTAATGTTGCCAGACTGGTAAAGGTTGATATGCATGAACTGAGAGCTCAAATTCCACAAGATGCACCAATGGGTGAATCAGAAATCCCACACCAAGAACAGCCCAAACAACCAGAAACTTCCACACCACAAAAACAAAAAGCAACCCATGGGTCCTCCACCAAATGTACCAAAACCCATGGGTCCTCCACCAAATGTGCCAAAGCCAGAAAGATTAAAGATGCTGACAGAAGCACCAATTCTAGTTGAATCCTCTTCCATAGCTTTTATTGATGAAACATAATTTAGTAGACAAATGAATGCAACTGAGAAAAGAAAAAGGGAAGATGAAGTGACATCTTCAAAAAGACCAAAAACAGTGATCAGAGAAGGTCCGGATGGAAAGCTAAAAGAATACTCACTCTTGGAACCTGATCAAGACATAATGATGTACCCTAAATAACACCTGAAACACTTCTACAGGAATGATAAGGAGGATAAACAGGAAAGGCCCCTCTCTCTAGTAAGCTCAAACATCATTCAAGTAAGACAACAGAGAAGTTGGGAACTCATGCGTAACCCTATTAAAAATCCAGTAGTTGAGATTGAAAAAATTAGCACAGCAAGTTATCCAGGCAAAGTCATGGGAACTTATGAGCAGAACAAGTATACATTGCTCAAAAAAGATGGAGCTACAACAACTGTTACTGACGGAGATCTGGCTGATCAAATTCATCCACTGAACATAGTAAAGATGAAACAGATCATTGATCAACAATACTACAACCCAATACACATAAGAAGACCCCTTCATAGCATCAAGGAAGCAGGAAAGAAAATATATCAAAGAGCTGCACTGGCAGACTTTGACTTGTGTATCAATTTTGAGTACAGCAGGAAAGTACAAACACCTCCTCCAAATAACACCATTCCAGCTGAAATCATATCCAAAGCAAGAACTAGAGCTATCTTTGATACACCTGAAATGTCAGTAGTATTCAAAGATGCTAATGATGAAATAGCTTTGTTTAGAATCAATGAAATTAACAGGTATTCAAACCAGACCCTGAATTATATCAAGGACTGCATGAATCAGAAACAAGACCAGCTCAAAAAGAAAGAAAAGGAGAATGAATAGCTGAGGAAGCAAATTGAAGATATTATTGAAAGATGGAAGGAAGCCAGAGGATGGTACAAAGAACTATACAAAGTAACTCACAAGAAAATTGATTACAAGAAAAAGTTGAAGACAGGAGACACTTACAAAAGTGGTCTGAAGATAAACTGATAAATTCATGCATTTATAATCTGTTTGGGAAACATTGTTTTTATTTTTGAATTTGTTTGGATTTTTTTAATTTGGTTGTTTGAATTCTGTTTAAAGTTTGGTTGAAATTTGTTTATGTTTGACATAAGTAGTTGTTTTTCTTACAATACTTAGGGGGAAACTGTTAGGAAACTTTTTATGTAAGTATTGAAGAAAAACTTATTCAGCCTGATCTAAAGAAGAAAATAAAGTCCTGAAGATCAAACAACAAGAAGAAACCAGATAGGACGGTTGAAAAGAACAACACATCTTCATCAAAGAATCAAGAAGCTGATCAAGAACAAGAGAAGATTATTAGAAAAGACAATTCTAATGGATCTGATGATATTTCTGATGAAATATCATCAGTTTCTGGTAAATTTGATCATCGGACTTTCTGATGATTTGTTCATCAGAATTTCTGATGAAGTGGTTATCAGAAATTCTGATAAACACCACTTGCCTGAACGAGTTCTACCCTGCCACAATAACCGAAGCAACTTGACATTATTGGATCTAATGATGACCGAAGCAACTTGATAATTGGATTCAATGAATATGTTAAGAAGCTACTTTTTGCAGGATATGTGCATGAATAAAAAATTATTTATTCATGCCCCTAGGCTTTCTATAAATAGAAAGCTCTTCAGCAAAGGATGATGAGTTAAGCCAAGCATTCAATACATCCAACAAAAACTCCATTGTCCTTTCACCTCATAATTACACAAGTATTTGTTTGTAATAGATAATAACGGCACAATCACCTTGTAAACCATTTTGTTTCAAAGTGATATAAACTTGAAAATCCTGTAGGTCTTGTTTCTTGAAAGTCTGATTTCTATTTCCGCACACTATTTTCATATTTGTTGAAATCTGTCACACCCTCAAAACCACATGCGGAGTACTACCGCGAGGCGTGTGACTGACCAGGATCCAGCCACCAATTATACTGAGCAATTTAATTAATAATAGAAGTAATATTCACCAACCACAGGGTTAGTAGATATCATAATTGAGTTCAAAAGTTTTAAGTTCAAATAGTAGTTTAGGTAAGTAGCAGAAGCATAGGCAAAACAATGCAAACAAGGTTCATAGTTTAAGTTTATGGTAGAACCCAACACAAGGGTTAAGATGACCACTACACATCCCCAAGCTGCAAGCTCCTGAGTCACTGGGTACCTGCAAAGCATGCAGTAAGGTATCAACATAATGTTGGTGAGTTCACGAGTTTGTCCAGTTTTTAATTTCCAAAAACTTGTTTCAACAGTTAACTTACTCATTTATACCATGCCAAGGGGAGCTACCCCTTAAGTAAGCTAGTAAACTGGTTTTACAATACCGAATACTATGCGACTGTACGTTTCCGTAGAGTGCCCCGTTTGTCAATGTTCTATCATCATTGACGGTTTGCCAGAGTCTATTAGTTCACTCCCGATCCCATACACGGGCACGGTGTGAGGCTGGTAAGACCTAAATAGCACTATCAACTAATAACCCGTTCGCCTGGCCCCGACGACTAATCAGTATTAAGTAGTAGGGACTTGAGTGATAGAGTTTTGTTTAGTATTGCTTGTTGCATCCAATATAAATAGTAATTAACTAAAGGTCCCACATAAGGGGAGAAAAGTAGGTGTGTATCCCTTACAAGGGGATAGCGTTGTTTTAAGTTCCGTTTCCCAACCACCGGGAACGCATGCTTTAAAAGTTATGAACTCACCTTGGGTTGCTCGGCAGATTAGTTTACTTGGTCAAGCACGCTGGTCACCACGTCTTAACATGGTTACCAGTTTGGGTCAAGCTCGGATACTAACAAGTCACGTATATCTTACACGTTTCTAACACATAGCATGCATATCATACTAGCATTCCTAATGTTGGGTTGTTTCCAGATTAAGCAGTAACAGTTAACACATAGCATACAAATCACAAGTGTTATTGGGCCTATCTTATCACACTAACAGTTAGTCAGCAGCATGTATCACAGAGTCTAGGTTAACCAGTAACAAGCATAAACAGTCCACACACTTTGGCCCAATAACGGAGACGAGTAGCCCAGTCGAGACCAGGTGGTCTCGACTCGAGAACAGGTGGTCTCGAGTCGCAACCAAGGGGTCTCGGGTTGCCAACTGAAGGTCTCGAGTGGTGCATAAATGAGTCGCAATCTCAGAGGTCTCGAGTTCAGTCTCGAGTCGAGATCATGAGATCTCGAGTCGAGATCTTGCTAGTCTCGAGTCCTTGATGTCTGCTGCTTGATCTCGAGTTGCCACTTTGATGGTCTCGAGTCGCAACCGAGGGTCTCGACTCGCAACCACGGATGTGAGCACATGAAATCCTTCTAGAACCTTCTGCCAGCATTTGTACTATCCAATAGAATTGCATGTTCATGAAATTGTGTACTAACCAACCAAATCGCACAAACATGTTCCCTTGTCTAATTCTTAATCGAAACGGATCAAACACAACAATTTCAAATATTCATATCATATTCAACATGTTCTTCACTGTTTCATCCATTTATAATTTCCTTGCCTATCATTCATCTAAATGGACTAAATCCCCTTAATACTAAAACAAATCAATCTTTACATACACAACCTAGTTACTTTATGAGGAACATGATAATCAATCATCTAATCATCATAACACACTTTCACTCATATAAAATCATATCGAGCAAGTTTCATATCAACATGACGAGGAATCATCAAGGCATCATGGTTCATACATAAAATCTATCATTAAGCTAATCACACTAATCATCTAGTCACTTTAACTCACCTATCCTCTTAGAACATGTATATCACTCATCAAGTACACATTTTTGTCATACATTGCCAACTATAGTGAAAGGAGCAACTAACCGATTCAAGTGTGGGTACAAGAGTATGAAGTAGTGAAGAATGAAGCTTCCAATCGGTGTGTGCGAGCTGATCCGAGACCTTGATGCTACCGGTTGAATCCAAGAGAGAGGAGAGGGTGATGTTGTTAGGGTTTTGTTGAGAGGATGAAGAAGAGTGTGTGGGAGTGAGTGTGAGGGAATGTTGCAAATGGTGAAAAGTGGCAAGGTTGGCCATCCTCATGGGTTATATACTCGCCCCAAGTCGGTGCACCCTAATGGGTTCTCGAATAGGCTAAAGGGGTTACGGCCCAACTGATGTGGGTTACTCGAGACCAGGTGGTCTCGAGTCAGGTTCTAGTGGTCTCGGCTCACTAATACACATTTATATACTAGTCGTTTACCCGCGCGATGCGGCGGGAAACATATCACCTAGGTTGGTGAGTTTAGGGCTATGTACAAGGCGGTTCGGTTTTGACCCATAACCAAAACCAAATTCGCGATGCAACGGAAAAAACATATATTTTTTAGGGCTAGTAGGAAACCCGTGTGATGCGGCAACGACAATATATAAGGTGGTACTCGTTTTCTATTAGGTTAATAAGCTTGTCGTGATATATTGTATACTACGTCTGTTAGTTTTCTTATTCCTAGCGTCACTATTGCCTATCTATGTCATGAGCCTAACCTGTATGTCCATCAACCCGACTTGGATCTTCAGATTGCATGAAACTTTGAAAAATAAAATGTCATCAGCCAAACCTGCATGTCCATCAACCCGACTCAGATCTTCAGATTTAGATGAAACTTTGAAAAACAAAACGTGATGTATACAATAGACCAAAATTGACCATTGTATAATTTGGGTTAGACTTTTTTTAAGCGAAATATACAAATTTTTTTGTGAATGGATCATGATTCTTATCGAATTTAGTAAATAGAATGAAGTAAAATATGGAATTAGGCCTTATTTCCAATTAAGACGAAAGATTTAAAAAAAAACCATCAAATGGATTATTGAATCAATTCATTCATTTATGGCTTATATGCTAGTCAGAAGCAAGGTAAATAGGAAAAACAAGAATCAATTCTCAGTTAAAAAAAATAAACAGATTGGAACATTATATTGGGTTGTTTCTTTTCTTATATCGAACGTGTCACTAAATATAGCTAAAGGGAGAACACACAAATAAGAAAATTTCAGTAATAAGCATAGTAATTTAGAAAAAAAAAATCACAAACTAACTTATATTTTTACATACAATGAAATTTTAAATTATGAGTTGTGGTTTTATTGGGTTGGGTCTAAACTTATTGGGTTTGAACCGTGAAGGGTTGGCTCACTCGCATAACAAGATGTGCGGGTTAGGTCGTAAATAAAGAGGTTATATGGTTAATTCACCAACTTGTTTAGAATAGAGTAACTCATCAACTTGTCTATAAACATAGCCTTCTTAAGTCATTTTATCACATCCAACTAACCAACCGGGCTACACAGGGCGTATCTCTATGTCTGAGTTACATGACTTGATACTTTTGAAATAAATGAAAGTTTCGTTAATATCAACCCACAGCCCCAGCCGAGTCTAAACTCTAGAGGGACACAAAGTCACATAGTGCATTTAAGATAAGCTATAAAAATACATTGCCTAATCAAAATGAAAACTGAGATTTTATAACTCAATTTACTTTTTACACTATAGCAAATAAACCCAAAAAGTGAAATTAGTGAAACAGCTTAGGAAAGTAAAAAATATTATAAACCCACAAAATGTCACACCCCGAAATTTATCAGAGCATTGGCGTGACTGGACTGGTATCTTCATTGCACAGCGGAAGCAAATAATCTAAGTCTTTTAGAAATTGAACGCCCACTAAGTACTCGACTCTTCATGGTCCTCCTATTCCAACCGTGCCTTGTCTTAGAAATGCAACCTGAGAAAGATCATGCGAAAAAGTCAACATAAAGTTGAGCGAGTTCATAGTTTGTTTGTAAAAGATCTGAAATAAATCTTTTGAGTTGTGAAAGATTTGAAATAAATCTTTGGAGTAACCGGTTTTCGAAACGAATTTAAAAATCGTTTTC
This sequence comes from Helianthus annuus, assembly GCF_002127325.2. Classification (NCBI taxonomy): domain Eukaryota; kingdom Viridiplantae; phylum Streptophyta; class Magnoliopsida; order Asterales; family Asteraceae; genus Helianthus; species Helianthus annuus. The sequence goes on from NC_035440.2 coordinate 149,318,427, forward strand.
TTGTCCAGTTATATGAGGACTTTGTATTTGTGACGATCTATGATCGTAAAACCATGTATTTGTAAAGTATGTATAACCGTCAATGCCCACCCTGACTTTGACTCTATGCCCGTATAATCCAATACTTTGAATTTGTATAAAACATGGTTTTTATTTTGTATTAATCAAGCATTTTGTAAGTGTGTAAGATAAAAATCCCCGGTATGTAGCAAATAAGGAAAAAGAGATCACCAATGGTTTGCAAGGCCATTGATATGTGTGAAGTGCAAGTAGGAAGACTCAAACCTAGCGGATTTTGCGTTGGGCACAAAGTCACCCCAAGGTCCGTTCTGCTGGGCCTGGGGTTGGGCTCGCTACACCCAGATAGATCTACCACTTACGTCCCTCGGTCCTACAATGAGGATTAATGGCCTCCAGTTCCCGCCTACCCACTCACATGATCTAAGTAGTAAACCTCCTTACGCTAACCATACCATGTAAAAAGTATTCGTAATTACTGTAACATATATTCCACCCCAGCCACCCTGGCTGAACCTCCCCAGCCACCCTGACTGAGCCTCCCCAGCCACCCTGGCTGAACCTTCCCAGCCACCCTGACTGAACCTTCCCAGCCACCCTGACTGAACTTCCCCAGCCACTAAGGCTGACTCCTTAGTTATGAAAAATCATTCATATTTCGAAAATAAGCATTCGTTTTGTAAAAACCGGTATGTTTAGTATAAACCTTTCGTAAATCATTTGAGTTCCTCGAAATCCATTCGTGATATGCTTTAGAAATACGAGTTTTACGTTTGTTCAAAACTTTGTATGTTTCTGAAAATCGTGCATGTCTTTCCACCCCGAAAACATTTACAAAAAGAATGTAAAACAGTAAAAAGTGGGGGTTATGAACTCGCCTGAATATTCCTGTGCAAAGCTAGCTAAATACGACTTCGTGATGTCGTTTCCAAGACGAGACTCGCTAGCGTGCATTCTACAATATTCCTAACATGGAATATCTTATAAGTTTCTAATTTTTGTGGTAACAAATCTACGTGTTACCGAGCTCTACCGAATCGCTAATTGAATGGTTCGTCTGTAAGTTATGACGGTAAACGAACGACGGTAACTAAACTATGTGTCGTTTAGGCGTTTTGAAATAAATATAACAACTCATATTTATTTAATAGCGTTTTTGTTGATGTCGTTTGAAATAAATACGATAGTTATATTTATTTCTTGAAATAATATGAGTTGCTTGACGCTTCAAATAAATATATAAAATATATTTATTTTATAAAAGAATTTGCGTTGTATAGTATTCGAAATAAATATGTAATCTATATTTATTTTGTAAAACGAATACAAGTTGTTTGACGCTTGAAATATATATAAAATATATTTATTTTATAAAAGCATTGTTGTTTTCGTATGTGATAAAGCGTTGTCGAAAGTGATATACACATTTATATTGGTTCTTATAAAAGTCGCTTTTCAATAAAACATGTTTTGTTTTTACGGATTTTCTCGAAAACGGGCAGAGTTTCCTCTGTTTTTGGACGTCCCCGACAACACAGGTTGTCGTTATTTATTAAAATTCAATCAACATATGTAATTTTGTAATATTGACGAAATATAAACTATCACTAAATTAAATTGGTTCGAGCTCGTTCACGTAATATTATGTAAAAATAACAAAACAACTTTTGCCGTTAAACCTTTACCATAACTATCGCGTTAGAACGTGAACTGGGTTGACCGAGTTAACTCGGTTTGACCGAGTTGACTCGCTGTTGACTGAGCTTGACTGAGTTGACTCGGTTTGACCGAGTCAACCGAGTTGAATCACACTAAAGCAAGCCAAACCAAAACCCAAACTCCAACAGAAAGCTGCTCGTTCGACTGAGTTGACCGGCTCCAGGTCTGACCCGTTCCGACTGTGTGTTGACCGAGTCAACCGAGTTGACTCGGGTTGACTGAGTTGAGACCCGCTTAACCTGCTGTTGGACCAAAGCTTGAGCTGACACCCCCTATTGGAACATGGCCGGTAAAATGTCACCGGAAACAAAGAAATAACGCCACCTCTCTTGTCATTAAGTTGAAACAAAATAAAATTCAAACAACAGAGATGTTGAGTGGGTTAGCGTCAAGTTTCAGCGGAGAACACTCCACTGTCTTCGTCGGCGAACTTCACCGGAAAGATCGGTTTCTCCGGTTAACGTCTCATCTTCATCATCGCATCATCATGGAAAAACCGTCGGTCAGAAACATAGACCGTCGGATAATTGAACCGACCACCGGAAAAACAGAACCGACCGGCGGTCCGAGCTTTTGACCGCCGGTTCTTCATCTCTTCCGGTCTCTCTCTCTCCTGACCCGAGCTCTCTCTGTTGTAGCTGTCGCACACCACCACCAGACGGTGGTGGTGGTTCGTTTCAGAATCAGAAAGGGGGTGGGGGTGTAGATCGGAGGGATAAAGAAGGTGAGGGGGGTTTACCGGTGCGGGTGTGGCTCGCCGGAAAGAACCACCGGAATAACCACCTCCACCGCCGCCAAAGCGGCTCCGCCTGGCCGCCGTCGTGCCCCGTCGCCGGCTCCGCCGGCCTTGCCGGCCGGAGTCCGGTCAGTTCTATGTCGGAGAGAGAGAGATGTGAGGTTGTGTGTTGTGTTGAGTTTTGTCTGTGTGTATATAGTTGTATATGTAGAGAAATGAAGTAGTGAAGGGGCTTTTGTGGTTGGCTGACTATTATCAAAAGAGGGGAGAGAGACAGACAAAGTCTGTGTTTGTTTTATTTGTGGGATGAGAACTAAAGAAGCCATAAGGCCTGTATATATAGAGGTTTTTTTTTTTTTGTGATCTTTAGAGATCTTTTATGATCAAAATAAATCTTTTGTACAGATTTTTGTAAGATTTGGAGAGATTTACTATAGATCTGATGAGATCTTTAAGGACAAGATTAATATATGAGCAGGTTTAGGCTTGTGTGTTTTGGGCTTGGGCCCATGGCCCACAAGCCCATCTCCTGTGTAAGCGGTCCGTAATTCCTACGAGACCCGGTATCGCGACCCAAACTCCATAGGCATAAAAATTTTCGTGTAACGTCCATATTTGTCGGCGTTGTCAGTATTTCGTACGTTTTCAGCGTATCATCGTTAAATCTCTAATAGCATCTCCGCAGATCGTCACACGCGCACTGTAGAATCGGATACACGTTCCTAGGCACTCCAAAGGCCTAATTAAGTTAATTAGCATCGTAAACACTATTTAGTATCGCGTTATTCGCTAGTTAATTTCGTAATTAAGGGCGTAAATTACCGGTTGTCACATTCTCCCCCTGTTACAGAAATTTCGTCCTCGAAATTTAGACTATGTTATCTCTTCAGAATTGTGTTTCAAAAGTTGATGTCAAGGGAAACAAGATGTATTGACACAGTCACTAGTGTGACTAAGTTAACAGGATCCAACAATGAACAGGAACTTCGACCAATCGAATTCCATATGAACGTTTATAACATGTAAACGAGTTCTAGAAGCAAAAGCATCCACTGGATGAACTTGGAATCAACCATCTCAAATATAATAGTTTGCATGAAACGCTCGATCGTGATCAGCACAAGCTGCAAGTTATACCGACGCCTCAAGGTGTCGTAATGAATGAAATAATTCAATAATACCGGTGATCGAACAAGTATCACCTGTGTTTTGCATGAAACGATCGATCATGATTAGCCCAAGCTACAAGTTTGTACTAACACCACAAGGTGTCGTAATGATTTAAACAATCCAATATTAGCGGTGATCAAACAATTTCACCGTGTTTGAGGTCAAATGAATGCGCAGTAAGGGAATATGAAAGTTTGTTTCAAATGACACCATAGAACTTTCAATTGAAAATGAAACATCAAAGAAATAATGTTCTCGATCGAAGATGAAGAAGCAATGAATATCGCAAAACATTCGATCAATGTTGAAAGGACCGTTAGAAGGTACACCAGAATATGAAACGAATTTTGTGTACCCTTGTCTTATCACACGATTGTGTTAAGACTGTTTAATTATGATAAATCAAAGCGGATTTAAAGCAATCAATAAGTAATATTTAAATCCGTGCATGAGATGCCGAAATGAGTTTAGCGCAAGCTTTAGTTAAGTGAAAACACCACCACAAGGTGTCCAAATTAACAAACAATTTAATGGAGTCGAATGCCAAACAAGTTCACTTCGACTCGGAACAAATGAAACGCTTGTTAATACGAATTTGAATATGATGTTTTCAATACATCATATGGTGTTTTGAATCGAACATGTGTAATGGACAAGTTCAAACAATTGAACCTGGTTTTAGTGCAATCCGACAATAAACATATGTATCAACAAGAAAACTTTCGGCATGGTCACAATGAAAAACCATGTATGTAACTTGTAAAGAAATGATCGTGATACAATGACCATTAAGAGGAGTAGAGATGCGAAAATCTACTCAGTGAGCGTGAAATTCGAAATTTCAATGATAGAAATTTGAGGACTTTACCTGGGGTTTCGTGTGACGACCAATTGTTAGGTGACATTACCGTCGTTAACCGAAATAGGGGGGATGTGGAGACATACGTCTTTTCCCTGGAGTGATTCGTGTCGTTGCAGGATCGCGTGACAAGTTGTCGTTTCCTGGCCGTTAGTTCTCCTGCTGACAGGAATCTAGCGTCGTCGTTGAGTTGCGCCATCGCGTCTTTTCAAAGGCCTCGCCTCGATAGTCGTATGTGACGTACTTCAACCTCTGTTGATGTAAGCTTAAGTTCCACGTATACCTGTGTACTAGCGTCGTGTGCCATGTAGAAGGTGATGTACCCCGACATCCGTGGACGTAAAAATTGAGTTCCATGTATTCCCGTGCGCTAGCGTTTTGTTATGCGTAGGCTGCCTGCTCGGGGAGTTAAAATATCATAGACAATGTGGATAATAGTGTGTACCCGAGTTAATATTCGCGATTCCTACGTGATGTCCATGCACAAATAATCGATCATATAATCAAATACGCATGTTAGTCACCAATAAGCAATCAAGTAATTCCCCTAGTCCCACTAGTCTATCCTCCCAGCCTCTCAGACTGAACTTCCTAGTCCCACTAGACATTCCTTCCAGCCTCCCAGACTGAATCTCCTAGTCCCACTAGACTATCCTTCCAGCCTCTCAGACTAAATCTCCTAGTCCCACTAGACTATCCTTCCAGCCTCCCAGACTGAATCTCCTAGTCCCACTAGACTATCCTTCCAGCCTCTCAGACTGAATCTCCTAGTCCCACTAGACTATCCTTCCAGCCTCTCAGACTGAATCTCCTAGTCCCACTAGACTATCCTTCCAGCCTCCCAGACTGAATCTCCTAGTCCCACTAGACTACCCTCCCAGCCTCTCAGACTGAATCTCCTAGTCCCACTAGACTATCCTTCCAGCCTCCCAGACTGAATCTCCTAGTCCCACTAGACTATCCTCCCAGCCTCTCAGACTGAATCTCCGAGTTTCTCAGACTACCTTCCCAGCCTCTCAGACTGAATTCCCTTTTCCGAAGGTTTTAAATGCATGTTTCCTAAATTCTCAGAGTGTTGTGTATTGTATGTAATTGTTTTATGCCCCGTGTATGAAATACCATAATAGTGTATGTTTGAAAACAAAATTTTGATTGTTTGTTTCTCGGCAGCGGTTGGAGACCATATTCGAGTACTAGGCGTTCTGTATGTGTTCAACGTCTCAATGATCTAAGTCCCCAGGGGGAAAGGTGAGGTTAGAGCCTAGGTATCACAACAGAAACCTAATTTGCTGTAACCTATAGCTCTGATACCAATCTGTCACACCCCGAAATTTATCAGAGCATTGGCGTGACTGGACTGGTATCTTCATTGCACAGCGGAAGCAAATAATCTAAGTCTTTTAGAAATTGAACGCCCACTAAGTACTCGACTCTTCATGGTCCTCCTATTCCAACCGTGCCTTTCTTAGAAATGCAACCTGAGAAAGATCACGCGAAAAAGTCAACATAAAGTTGAGCGAGTTCATAGTTTGTTTGTAAAAGATCTGAAATAAATCTTTTGAGTTGTGAAAGATTTGAAATAAATCTTTGGAGTAACCGGTTTTCGAAACGAATTTAAAAATCATTTTCTTGTCCAGTTATATGAGGACTTTGTATTTGTGACGATCTATGATCGTAAAACCATGTATTTGTAAAGTATGTATAACCGTCAATGCCCACCCTGACTTTGACTCTATGCCCGTATAATCCAATACTTTGAATTTGTATAAAACATGGTTTTTATTTTGTATTAATCAAGCATTTTGTAAGTGTGTAAGATAAAAATCCCCGGTATGTAGCAAATAAGGAAAAAGAGATCACCAATGGTTTGCAAGGCCATTGATATGTGTGAAGTGCAAGTAGGAAGACTCAAACCTAGCGGATTTTGCGTTGGGCACAAAGTCACCCCAAGGTCCGTTCTGCTGGGCCTGGGGTTGGGCTCGCTACACCCAGATAGATCTACCGCTTACGTCCCTCGGTCCTACAATGAGGATTAATGGCCTCCAGTTCCCGCCTACCCACTCACATGATCTAAGTAGTAAACCTCCTTACGCTAACCATACCATGTAAAAAGTATTCGTAATTACTGTAACATATATTCCACCCCAGCCACCCTGGCTGAACCTCCCCAGCCACCCTGACTGAGCCTCCCCAGCCACCCTGGCTGAACCTTCCCAGCCACCCTGACTGAACCTTCCCAGCCACCCTGACTGAACTTCCCCAGCCACTAAGGCTGACTCCTTAGTTATGAAAAATCATTCATATTTCGAAAATAAGCATTCGTTTTGTAAAAACCGGTATGTTTAGTATAAACCTTTCGTAAATCATTTGAGTTCCTCGAAATCCATTCGTGATATGCTTTAGAAATACGAGTTTTACGTTTGTTCAAAACTTTGTATGTTTCTGAAAATCGTGCATGTCTTTCCACCCCGAAAACATTTACAAAAAGAATGTAAAACAGTAAAAAGTGGGGGTTATGAACTCGCCTGAATATTCCTGTGCAAAGCTAGCTAAATACGACTTCGTGATGTCGTTTCCAAGACGAGACTCGCTAGCGTGCATTCTACAATATTCCTAACATGGAATATCTTATAAGTTTCTAATTTTTGTGGTAACAAATCTACGTGTTACCGAGCTCTACCGAATCGCTAATTGAATGGTTCGTCTGTAAGTTATGACGGTAAATGAACGACGGTAACTAAACTACGTGTCATTTAGGCGTTTTGAAATAAATATAACAACTCATATTTATTTAATAGCGTTTTTGTTGATGTCGTTTGAAATAAATACGATAGTTATATTTATTTCTTGAAATAATATGAGTTGCTTGACGCTTCAAATAAATATATAAAATATATTTATTTTATAAAAGAATTTGCGTTGTATAGTATTCGAAATAAATATGTAATCTATATTTATTTTGTAAAACGAATACAAATTGTTGACGCTTGAAATATATATAAAATATATTTATTTTATAAAAGCATTGTCGTTTTCGTATGTGATAAAGCGTTGTCGAAAGTGATATACATAGGGTTGTAAACGAACCGAACGAACACGAACGAGGCCTTGTTCGTGTTCGTTCGTTAAGGAAATAAATGTGTTCACGAACGGTTCATGAACACTTACCGAACGAGATTTTATGTTCGTGTTCGTTCATTAAGGAAATGAGCATGTTCACGAACGGTTCACGAACACAAGAGAACACAAATAAATTTGGCGAACGTGATGAATGATAAAGGTGGATGGCCCAGAGAGTAGCACTAGAACTTGTATCCCTTATTGTGGAATGGTGGTAGATCATATTCGTCGATGTAAATAATGAGAAAAGAAAGGGAAATGGTGCATAAACAAGGTGAAAGAGGGTTTCCTAGTTTAATTGTTAGGGTAATGATATAAATAAAAGTTTAATAGTATAAAAAGTATAGATAAAATATATGAAAGTATAAAAATATTTAATTAAAACACGAACATACGAACATAAACGAACGCAAATGAACAAATGTTCACGAACACCTTTCCGAACGTTCACGAACACAATTGAACGAACCAGACCTTTGTTCATGTTCGTTCATTTAACTAATCGAACGGAATTTCTTGTTCATGTTCGTTCGTTTATTAAACGAACGAACATAAACGAACTTCCCGCCGAACAGTTCACGAAGTGTTCGCTGAACGTTCGGTTCGTTTACAGCCCTAGATATACACATTTATATTGGTTCTTATAAAAGTCGCTTTTCAATAAAACATGTTTTGTTTTTACGGATTTTCTCGAAAAACGGGCAGAGTTTCCTCTGTTTTTGGACGTCCCCGACAACACAGGTTGTCGTTATTTATTAAAATTCAATCAACATATGTAATTTTGTAATATTGACGAAATATAAACTATCACTAAATTAAATTGGTTCGAGCTCGTTCACGTAATATTATGTAAAAATAACAAAACAACTTTTGCCGTTAAACCTTTACCATAACTATCGCGTTAGAACGTGAACTGGGTTGACCGAGTTAACTCGGTTTGACCGAGTTGACTCGCTGTTGACTGAGCTTGACTGAGTTGACTCGGTTTGACCGAGTCAACCGAGTTGAATCACACTAAAGCAAGCCAAACCAAAACCCAAACTCCAACAGAAAGCTGCTCGTTCGACTGAGTTGACCGGCTCCAGGTCTGACCCGTTCCGACTGTGTGTTGACCGAGTCAACCGAGTTGACTCGGGTTGACTGAGTTGAGACCCGCTTAACCTGCTGTTGGACCAAAGCTTGAGCTGACACCCCCTATTGGAACATGGCCGGTAAAATGTCACCGGAAACAAAGAAATAACGCCACCTCTCTTGTCATTAAGTTGAAACAAAATAAAATTCAAACAACAGAGATGTTGAGTGGGTTAGCGTCAAGTTTCAGCGGAGAACACTCCACTGTCTTCGTCGGCGAACTTCACCGGAAAGATCGGTTTCTCCGGTTAACGTCTCATCTTCATCATCGCATCATCATGGAAAAACCGTCGGTCAGAAACATAGACCGTCGGATAATTGAACCGACCACCGGAAAAACAGAACCGACCGGCGGTCCGAGCTTTTGACCGCCGGTTCTTCATCTCTTCCGGTCTCTCTCTCTCCTGACCCGAGCTCTCTCTGTTGTAGCTGCCGCACACCACCACCAGACGGTGGTGGTGGTTCGTTTCAGAATCAGAAAGGGGGTGGGGGTGTAGATCGGAGGGATAAAGAAGGTGAGGGGGGTTTACCGGTGCGGGTGTGGCTCGCCGGAAAGAACCACCGGAATAACCACCTCCACCACCGCCAAAGCGGCTCCGCCTGGCCGCCGTCGTGCCCCGTCGCCGGCTCCGCCGGCCTTGCCGGCCGGAGTCCGGTCAGTTCTATGTCGGAGAGAGAGAGATGTGAGGTTGTGTGTTGTGTTGAGTTTTGTCTGTGTGTATATAGTTGTATATGTAGAGAAATGAAGTAGTGAAGGGGCTTTTGTGGTTGGCTGACTATTATCAAAAGAGGGGAGAGAGACAGACAAAGTCTGTGTTTGTTTTATTTGTGGGATGAGAACTAAAGAAGCCATAAGGCCTGTATATATAGAGGTTTTTTTTTTTTTTTGTGATCTTTAGAGATCTTTTATGATCAAAATAAATCTTTTGTACAGATTTTTGTAAGATTTGGAGAGATTTACTATAGATCTGATGAGATTTTTAAGGACAAGATTAATATATGAGCAGGTTTAGGCTTGTGTGTTTTGGGCTTGGGCCCATGGCCCACAAGCCCATCTCCTGTGTAAGCGGTCCGTAATTCCTACGAGACCCGGTATCGCGACCCAAACTCCATAGGCATAAAAATTTTCGTGTAACGTCCATATTTGTCGGCGTTGTCAGTATTTCGTACGTTTTCAGCGTATCATCGTTAAATCTCCAATAGCATCTCCGCAGATCGTCACACGCGCACTGTAGAATCGGATACACGTTCCTAGGCACTCCAAAGGCCTAATTAAGTTAATTAGCATCGTAAACACTATTTAGTATCGCGTTATTCGCTAGTTAATTTCGTAATTAAGGGCGTAAACTACCGGTTGTCACACAAAATGGCATCGAATATCCAGTATTTCTTTCAAGCAGCTCACCATATTTGCCGGTATGAATAGAATTACAACACGAAAGTCAAAAGTCAAAACATATGTCAACTAAAAAGTCAAATTTCTAAATAATATTCTTCTGCAATAGATCCGGAGTTTCCAATTACCTAACTAACATCAAACTTGTGATTTTTCATAAGCTTCTTCTACACAACAAGAAAATCCACTTCAGGTATGTCAAATACCTATCCGACATCAATCTTGGTATGTCGGCGGCCCTCCTTGATGTTATAAGAAAAGAAGCATGCCCCACGATTATGACAAATGTTGTTGCGGAAAATGCAATGGAGTCCATAACATCCAAGAGAATTCCCAAAATGTTAAATGGAAAAAAAAGCCCAAGCTGAGCTAGTTAGAATCCGAACCCGCTATAGAAGATCAATCAAACCTGCTTGTAGGCCAGCCTATCAATTTCATCATGTTTTGCTTGTAAGGTCTTTAGCGGCTCCCTCCTCGGGTCATCATCTGGTGTTAGCGTAAGGGGCATTTCCCTTCTGACCAGATCCACCACCTAACTGTTCAAAACAACAGTAATTTTTCAATGATATTAGTTGGGTCTACATTCCATATAGGATGAATTAAGGTTTGAAAAAAACAAATGAAGCTGCAGTTGCGTTTAAATAAAGATGTCTGCAATATTTCTAGTGGATAAATAACATAGACATAAATCATTTGTGAGCAGGCCTCGCTTGGGTTGGTTAAATTTTAGCATGCGCAAAAAATTTAGTTAGGGTTGATGCTAAAGAAGGACCTTGTAAACTATCTGTATTTTTTAATCCACCATCAAAATCAAGTTTAAAATATAAAAAGTTACTGTAATTTTTCATCCACCATAAAATATATATTTTATAAACTACTGCTTATGATCTTTCTTTAACAAAAACATATAGAACTAAAACAATTTACCTTCTAGTACTGTTAACAATGAATAAAAGTAAAAAAAGAGAGGTATTTATACTTATTAAACTGTTAACAAATACATCAAAAGAAAACTTCATACCTCCTCAATATGATCCCATCATCAAAACTTGGCCTTGGATCTGTTTCTAACATCATTTAACTATATATGAAGGCGAGCAGTAACAATCAAGTTGTTATCGCCGGCTCAACAATGCTTCTTGCTTCTAAAAAAGCTTCGTGGCTTTTAGAAGACAATTTATCCAATGTAGCCATATGAATAACTCCAATTATAGCAACTAAAGGCACCACAGCATGTGTCACAAGTGCTAATTGCCAAACTGCTGCGAATCCCACTCCTACAGATCTTGCAACCCCAGCCTAATAAGTATCAAAGTTATCGAATTTTAACCACATTGTAATTTGTTAGACATGTAATTAACGTATTTGGGATGTCCAGCTTAGATTTGTGGGTCGAATCCACAACCACATTAAGCTGAACGAACGGTGTTCAGGTCGAGTTGGCGAGTTGGCCCACCTAACCTATTTATTTTTTGACTTTTAAAAATATATATTTATGCTATAACTTAAAATGATTGGGTATATATTTATAAGATGTTACCAACTATGAACAAAAAGCAACCTCATTGAGTGTCTTTTCTCAAGCTTTAAATATCGTATCAGCAAATCGGTTTTTTAAACCAGCAGCCCGGTACGAAATCACCAAGTTTAAGAGATAGCTCTTGAAAGCTTGAACGAAATCACCAACAAAATAAAACTTCATGTTGTTGAAAAGTTTCGGAGCCTGCAAAAACCTAACGTTCATGGTCACCAACATGTCATGATTCTGCTTAAAATAAAAATTTATCAGTCTTACATTACTTAGAGCTCTTAACCTCCCTGCTGTGGGCCCACCGGAACAACCATGTGTATCTAAATGTACTTCGTATGTTTCTTCGTTCACAATACGCCCAGCCTCTACACACGCCTTTAACCCTGAAAAAATAAAATGCCAATGTCACATTCATGTTAATTTGGACTTGTAAAATCGTAAGATCGACGGCTGAGATTAAAATCCGTACATTCCGTTGTAACAACCCATTTTCAATGTTCTTGTGCATGCGCCATTTGCATCTGTGGCAGCGATCACATGTGTGACGTTATCTTTCCAGTACTTTGACACTAATGCTCCGTTAGTTCTCGCAAAGTCAACCATCGTAAACTGCATTTCAGAAATCAACTATTAGAAAAAAACATAAATGCGTGAATTTATATAATTTCGGTTAAAAATAAGTTGTTTTGCGCGTTAACCTTTTGTTCTGCAGAAAGAGATGAACCACATAACACCAAATTCTTTCCACCATCTTGCAACGTTGTGCAACGATTCACATTTGTAGATATTCTATAGCCAGGACAGAAAAAAGTGTTACTAACTAATTAAAAGAAATTAATTATTCGAAAATAAATACTCACGTTTTTTTGGTGACTTGTTTCTTGGCTTTTGACTTTTGACTTTTGACTTTTTTCTTTCAGAAATTTGTGAGAAACATCAAACATGGTCAGGACACAGCAACAAGAAGTCAATCTATAAAAAACAAACAATTTAGAAAACAATGAACATGATTATAAACCAAAACTGGCATGTGTGTATAAATATTTACTTAGAGAATCCCATCTGAAATCAGGGATGTCGTATGCACGCGGCACATGGTAAGTTAGTTGGCATGATTTCACGTAGCACCCAAGAACGGCTCCCTTTTTACCGCAACTGGTGCATTTTAGCTTGCTAGCCCTTGCGACTTCCGACTCTAAATTCTTGACTGTTCCTTTATGGAAGTAAATCTGAGGAGCCCTGCAATTGTAAATGTCATAGGTAAATATTCATCAAATTAAAACTTAATATTTAAACTTAATATTCCTCATGTTCTCAAAGCTAAAACCATAAATGGAATTATATTGCTCTACAGCCTCCCGAATGGAGTTCACAATGTTCTCTTTATGCTCTCTCCCTTTCTTCTTTGTCTTCGACAGCGTCACTGCATTCAACAACAATACACAATTTTTCTAAAAAACAGGCCCAAAACATAAAACAGCTACACATGATAAAAACTTAAAACTTTTAATAATACTTTTAGAAGATCTACACTATGAACAAATTTAGTACCTGTGAAGCGTATAAAGATTCCGGACACACTTATCGGCATCAGGAGATAAATATTTCCCATTCTCCCTGTCTAGGTCGAGCTCAAGTGGAAATTCGTACCGATTATTTATCTACATAGGAATCAGAACAGGTTCATGAAAACTAATGTTTTAAAAAAAAAACAGGAACATAAAAGAGCTAAAATTACTCTAGGAAGTGGAAAAAGTTCTTCGACGCTTACGTTTACCATTGTATCACTCGTGAAGTCATATTCAAAACGCTTTAGCCGGAGTTGAAGAACATGTGGGAAATCATTAAACAACACACCCTTCTTAGCATCCTGAATTAAAACAAACATGTGAGCTTCACCCAAAACAACTTTTTAGGTTAAAAATATTATGAAGTATGAACTGATATTCAACCTGTAACCCATGTGCTTCAGCATGGTATTTATTGTCACCCTCAAGCCGTTCCACTTCAGCATATTTGTCAAAAGAAGCATAAACGCCCCGACAGCCTTTCACATCAAGTTGGTTTGATCTGATATAAAAATTTGTATGATGTTATTAACAGTATCATTAACTGTTTACGAACCAACACACTCAAGCTGCTTCACATATTCAGTACCATAAAATGAATATGTATTGTTAACTCACTTGCAGCTTCGATTCCGATTTCCTTTTGGATTTCTTCTCATTCTTAAATCAGCTGAAATTTATAACACATTCACAATAATCAAGAATAAATAAATCGAAACACGATTTACCTAGGGTTACAGGTTTCTTAAGAAATCACCTCAACGTTGGATAAAGACACCAAAGAATGAACTTACAATCAACATGTGCTTTATTTAGAAGCTTTGGTGAATGACTGAGTGCAGGATTTTGAGTCTTGGTTTTGTTCTATCAATGTCTACACAAGACAACGATCACACAAAGTTAACTCAAAAGAAAATAATTACAACTTATTTTACCATTGTTTAACCCTAAATCAACGAAATAAGCTATACATCAAATTACACCATGTCGGAATTCAAGATTGCTTCTACTAAAGTCCATCCAAGAGTATCATTTAGTGTAAAATCTTTAAATCAGTGAAAGTTCTTAAGAATTCAGAATAGTAATTCAAGTTGTGCAAAGGACAACGTAATTAATATGGAAGTAAAACGTCGTCTTAAAGAGCGATTTGTGTGTTTACCTTCATCTGAAACATGATTCCAGAGAGATTCATGGACAGCCAGTCACCTGATTCCGGCCATTCTCCAGCAAATCTGTGGATCCCTTGTTCAAATCTGTGGATCCCTTGGTGCCTTCGACATCTGAAAAACATATAGAAACTACCGTCAAACATCATAACTTGCCATATTAGAGCCAGATATATTCATTAAATCAGAAGAAAGAAATGATTCTACAGGTATCAGTTCTTACCAAGTTGCCAGATAAAGCTTGTTTAAGCCCTATATCGCCAGAATCTCCACTTACAAAACCCTAGATTGCCTGAAATCAGCAAAGCCCTAAAAACAAAATCAAGATCAAAGCTTTGATTTTAGGTTGACGATTCCTGGATAAAAGACAAATCATGGGTAATTTTCAGTTCTTGGGAAAAAAATTAAAAGTTTTTGATTCTTAGAGAAGTATGATACCTGGAATGAAGGAGAAGCCGCGATTGAAGCAGCATAACAAGGCGGAGGGGAATAGGCGGTGGAATCCTCACAGATCTGCTCATGAAACGGATCTGGTGATAGATCTGGCATGGGTTTCTTGAGCCATCGAGAGAGAGAGAGAGAGAGAGAGAGAAGAGAGAGAAGAGAGAGAGAAGATCTGATGGTTTTGTGAGATATGTGAGTTGTGAGAGAGAAAGGAATTGTTGATCCGTGTGAAGTGAAGTGGACGGCTGAGATCGCGATCCGTGTGAAAATTGAGAGAAATGGATGGCTGAAGATGAACCAGTAGAAGGGTAATTTATTTGTGTTTCTTGGTGCCTTAAGACTTGTACATTGTGCATTGAGGGTGTTTTCAACACATTGCCGAATTACCATTCTGTCCTTCCTATATGCTTATTAAAGTAGTATAGATTTATACTACATACACATAGTTTAATACAAGGGTCACATAGCATGTCAAGATAATCCACAATTTTCATTTAATATAATATGTACATGCGTTGTTAATATATGAAGGTTGCTCGGGAAAACCCAAAGTGTCACAAAATCACTTGCCATATTACGTGAAAAGAAAGTTTTTAAGTCCAACTAGGACCAACAGATAACTTTATTAAAGTTTAGGGGTTGTAGTGTAAATCGGTTAAGCAAAGTAAAGTATAACTTTGTAAAACTTAAGGGGATGAATGTTAAATTTATTAAAGGGTGAAGGGTGTAGATAAAAATTGTTCATTAAAAGACAAAAATGACACTTTGGTTAAGCACTCATAAATGTTGTATATAATAATTTATCATACTATTGTTTACCTAATAAATCAAAATGACTTTAGTCAATTGTCAAATTCTTAGTCACTTTACCACGTGTCACATTGTTAACATCTCACTCAATTAATTCTCTTTCTCCTCTATTAGTTTTCTCTCTCATATTAAATAGCTTATTTTAATAATTTATTAGAACTTACAAAACATAAGATTTTAATTATAGTGTATTTCAAAATCCTTAAATCTTGTTATTGATAATTTTGAAATCTTTTTTATTTTTTTTATCTACAAATGTCTAATGACATCAAGATAGAAAATCTTCAATGAATAGTGGAAAACCCGCGCATTGCGGCGAATTCAACAACTTAAAACATTGTACTTGTTTCTTGTTTGTTTATCAACGGTTTCGTTTATATTTTGTCACACCCCCAAAATCCACAAGCGGAGTATCACCACAAAAGGCGTGATTGACCAGGATCTAGCCACCAATCACATTAAACTCATAGGTATATTTAAATAAAACTTTCATATATTAAAATTGAGTGTTACAGCTTAACAAATAATTTACAGTATACAGCGGAAGCATAATTCATTCGTTAGGTGTTTATAATCACATGCAAAAACCATTTGTCTTGTTTTATGATTCCATGTATCTCGACCCATGACCACTCCAGCCTCCCAGACAGCAAGTTCCAATCAATATGCACCTAAAGACCTGCAAGGCATGTAACAACGAATCAACAACAAAGTTGAGCGAGTTCAAAGTTGGTTGTCCGTTTTAAAGTTGTTCCAAAAATCATAAGTTCATTTGAAATCCAGTAGTCAATCAGTTCATTGTTTACCAAACCATATCCATAATCAGTGGGGGCTCCCCATGTGAACCACTAGACCGTTACCATATCCATAATTAGTGGGGGCTTCCCCATGTGAACCACTAGACCGTTACCATATTGACAACTGACGAAAATAAGTTGTGCCCTACGTCAATGTCTATCATCATTGACTAAGTGCCCATATCCATTAGTACACGCCCGTCCGACCGGCACGGTGTGAGGCTTGTCAACCCCAATAGCGCTATTAACTAATGACCCGGCTCGCCGTTGGCCCGACGATTAAGTCGATCTAAAAATGAGGGACTTCATGATAGAGTTTTGTTTAGTAAGTTTAAGGTTGTTGTCCTACCCAATGAGGACGAACGTACGTATTCTACCCAAGGAGAATACGCAGGATTAATATTGGCATCCTACCCATGGAGGATGGAGGTACATATCCTACCCAAGGAGAATATGTAGGTTCCGTTTTAGTTCTTTAACCCATTCCCAACCACCGGGAATCCCATGCCTTATAAAGAGTGTGAACTCACCTTGGTTTGCTCAGATGGTTAAGTTACTTTACCCGTTCCAAGTTGGTCAATCAAACCCTAGCGTGGTTACCAGTTATAATCAGTTCCACATTCATTAAACATGCCACACTAATAGTGCTGTAACATTAAACAAGTGGTACAAATTGTATCAATTAATCAACATAATCCATGTCTTACAAAAGCATTTGCCGTTTCACGTCACTTAAACTATTGCATGTATCCAATCATGAACATTATTCAACACATAGTAAATATTCACATAGTAACTCATTCATCACACAGACCCCTGGTTCGGGCACCCGTTACACAACCTAACGGCCCACTAACATGTTCTTCATTCGAGTGCATGTGGGTGTGCGGCCCAATGTCACATAGTCCAACAAGAAGATACGTAATCCAATAACATGAAAGCCCAAGGGTGTCTAAAGCCCTATGGGCTATGCGGCCACAAGAAGATATCCGGCTTAACCCAACAGTGTGCAACCGAAGGGGTTATGCGGCCCAAATCCAACAATCCAATTCAAGTGTGTGCGTATGTGTCCAACAGTTTGTATGCGGCCCATATAATTACACCACTTCTAAACATCAAGTTTACCCAAACATGTTCTCACATAATTACAATTATTTTTCCTAACTCTACATATTCTAATCCTCCATGATCATTAATAATTACACAGAATCATAATGCTGCTTTCCATTACATCAAACCATCCTAAGTTACAATTTAGATCATCATATAACCTTAGTGTTTATCTTATCCAACAATCATACCGAAATTACAAATGTTAACCGAGTTAAGTCGGACTAGATCCTATCATACACATCACTGATTTAATATCATCATCATTATACTACCATCCGGCCAAAGCTACTCGACAAAACCAAAACACTTATCATACTTTTTGGGTTTCAACAAAGTAAGATAATCACATAATATTGTTGTGTAGTCCAATCAGATTTAATTGAGTGGTCCTTGGTTAAATATTAAATGCACAATTTATCAGGCCCATGTGACTCTACACCTGTTGACGGCAATTAATACACCCACAATATTGTCAAACATATACACACATAACAAGATCAAATAGTTGCAGATTAATGTAATTATGGATGTACTAACCAATAAGAACCCTATTATTATGCAAACAAATAACCCACATCATCATCAAACCATCGCTAACATCCACTAAATCATTAACAACCAGTTTTATTATCTAGTCTAGTAGTAACAAATCGGAATATGGGTTCGTATACACATTAACATACAAGGCAGTCATCATAGTACTTGATTAAATCCAATAGGATGTTTAATAGGATATTTATCATAACTCTAATATCATAACCCTAATATCATATATATCACTTTTCATGCAATCAAGGTCACACACAAACAAGATAATCAATACAACTTAAACATGAGAATTTACTAACCAACAAGCTCGATCTGATATATGATGTCTCGAAGGGGGGGGGGGGTCTCCTGCCGCACGTACGTTTAGAGAAGTAGGGTTTGTTGAAGTTGTATATTAAAATACCCACCCCCATTATTACGTAATATAAGAAGAATAGAAAGAAGATTGGGCCGGGTTTCATAACTGTTGGTGCTGGGCCGATGAATAGCAAACACAAGGGGGTATCTTTAAGGGAGATTGGACCGAGTTAGTTAAGACTAACGGGTTGGGCCGAGTTTATAGTTAAAACAATGACGGCCCAACGCATTAAAATGGTAGGTGCGGCCCAAACTACTAAACACATTATAAAACTCAATTACACACCACGTTAAACAAAATCATTAAAGGTACGAGCGTTAAAACAGGCTCTCTAAAGTAAGAACGTATAAAGAAGAAGTAGTGAGGGATCAGAATCACAAAACTAAAAGATGCCAACCTTAAAAGTTCGAGTTATCACATCATCCCCAACTTGAAAGAAATTTCGTCCCGAAGTTTGGCACGCATTTACTGAGGAAGCTAGTCAGGTTGCATGGTTTCCTGATTTTCCTGGGGTGTCACTTCATCCCCCCGTTGGTTTGGAATTTCGTCCTGAAATTTCCACAGTAGCTTTAGCCTCAGCAGTGGTTGCACATTTCTCGAACAACGGGGGATACTTGTGTTTCATTCGGTCTTCTCGTTCCCAGGTAAACTCTGGGCCACGACGGGAGTTCCAACGAACTCGAACAATAGGTATCCTGGTGCGTTTGAGAATCTTGACCTCCCGGTCTAAGGTTTCTAATGGTTCTTTGACAAATCACAACTGATTGTCGATGGTGAGCTTCTTGAAAGGAACTATGAGGGTTTCATCTGACAGACACTTCTTCGGATTCGACACACGGAATACGTTGTGAACTCCACTGAGTTCTTCAGGTAGATTCAATCTGTAGGCCACCTTGCCAATTCTCTCCGTGATTTCGAAAGGTCCAACATGTCGCGGGTTAAGTTTGCCTCGTTTACCAAAAGGAACTACACCTTTCCAAGGTGAGACTTTAAGTAGTACTCGATCCCCAACCTGGAACTCGAGTGGTTTCCTGTGCTTATCAGCGTAGCTTTTCTGACGGTCATGAGCTGTCGCCATTCGTTGTCGTATCTGAGCAATCTTCTCTGTTGTTTCTATGACGGTTTCTGGGCCAGTGATTTGGCTGTTTCTAACTTCTGCCCAACAAAGAGGTGATCGGCACTTCCGCCCATACAATGCCTCGAACTGAGCAGCCTGTATGTTGGTGTGGTAACTGTTGTCATATGAGAACTCCACTAAAGGGAGGTGTCTTTCCCAGCCGTTGCCAAAGTGGATTACATATGCTCGAAGCATGTCTTCAAGAGTTTGGATGGTGTGTTCAGTCTGCCCATCCGTTTGTGGGTGATATGCTGTGCTCATGTCTAGACGTGAGCCAAAGGATTTTTGCATTGTTTGCCACAAATAAGATGCAGATTGTGGGTCGCGATCAGAGATAATGGAGGTTGGCACCCCGTGCCTAGCAACTGCTTCTTTCAGGTAGATGACTGCAAGTGTAGAAAACTTATCCGTTTCTTTGACGGCTAGAAAGTGTGTTGGTTACGTGTGGCAATCAACGATCATCCAGGTGATATTGTTTCCGTTTCGAGTTGTAAGTAGACTAGCGACCAAATCCATGGCAGTTTGTTTTCACTTTCCATATAGATGTTTCTGGTTGCTAACACTTCGTCTTGACTTTCCAATAAGTCAAACATCATTCCCATACCTAGCTAGGTGGGCCTTCATGCCCGATTACCAGTACAAGGTTTATAAATCCTAATGTCTCTCATCATAACCCAAACGATTAGAATATCGAGGCTGGTGCTTACTCAACATAAATTTCCTACAGTCACTGTATAATGAGATCCATACTCGTTCCATGAGGTAACGAGTATCGTCCAACCTGTCAATGGTTGCTTCTCTATGCCCCGCATGGGTTCAACTTGAAAATCCTCTTCCTCTAGCTCTCCAGTTTGAACAGAGCGAGTCTGATCAGGTATGTTAGAGTCGATAGCGAGCTGCAGAGCTCGTGTATGTTTAGGTTTCACAGTCGTACTCATTCAGTAGTTCCATCCAGCGATGTCATCGCATGCTTTAGCTCTTTAGAACATCGATTCACGGGAGGCCCTTGTGATCGGTCTAGGTAATGCATTTGGTACCATCCAAGTAATGCCTCCAATTTCCATCCGAGAACCACGGTTCCCACCGCAGGTTATATGTCGTGTTGTTCCTCTTCATGACTTCATTACATAAGTCATCACCTTCTCATGTTGCATCGGCGTATGACTGGGGCTCTGAATTAAACCATCATGGTATACTACTAAGTCATCCGTACTTTCAGATAAAGATGATACCCAGTGTATTGCTGAGTTGCGATTCAAAAGCTGAAAAGATGTCCTCCTGTTCTGTCTTTCACGAACACAGCACCCTGCTGTGCTAGAGAGATTTAAGCTGCGTGACCTTCGAAAATCCTGCGATTTATCTGCGATAGTATTAAGCGAGGCCAAGAAATTGTTGTATCCTTGAAGGACTCTTTGGTGTCGATCAATTTCCAACCAAGACGGATTTTAGCGAGATCCACGTGCATTCCCACTTTGCTGATTATATAACCAAATGGTACCTCTCGAATCCCGAAATTACATTTAACAAGACTTCGAACGTAATGGCTCCTCCCACAGAAGCGCTGAGATAGGATACATATGCCACCCATGGCGTTCCATTCTCCTGGTCAGGATTCAGAACGTTGTCAACAAATGCGGCCGATTCATGTGATTCCCTGAAGCTACTAGAGTGTTGGTCAACTCAATGGTCATGGTGTATAACGTTAGAATGGCTGCATTACCTTCGACATGCTATTCTAAGGGCATTCTCCCCTTAGATTTCCATCTGACAGTAGCTCGTTTACTAGCAAATCTTCGAATGGAAGTTTGTTCCTCGCAACTGGTCGACGGGTTGTCAATACGTGGTCGAGGCAAACCGTTCTTGATTGTCACCTTGTTGAGTTCTCGATAATCAGTACGTATACGAAAAGGCTTATCTTTTCTGGTATAACTGAGGCTCCCCAAAGCGAAAAACTAGATCCGATGAAACTCAAGTCCAGTAATTCCTGAAGTTGATTAGGCAGTTCCTGCAACCTTCCTGGTGTAAGACAATAAGATATACTAGTAACAAGGGCTACTTCTGACATGATACCGATCTGATATTCCACCTGACGATATGAAGGTAAACCTGACAGTTCTTCTGGTAGTACTTAGGGAGAAATCACGAACAATTGGTGGATCCTCGATCCTCCTTTCCTTAGCCTTGACATCAGAAACGAGTGCTATCATGGCGGGGTAATCCTTCCGTGGACACTTCTGGCCTTTACTGCTGAATTGATGCTAACCTCTGCTCCACTCGGATACTTTATGACAGACGGCAACTTTCCCTTCACAAGGTATAACTGCGTGATGTCTGGTTATCCAACCCATACTGACTACTGCATTAACACCATCGTGGGTAGTAGAAGGAAGATCAACGTCGAAAACGTGTCCCACACGGTTGATTTTGCATCCCTACAAACATATAATGCTTCAATTGACTTGCCATCAGCCTTTCGAGAAGCATCAGGGTTAAACAGGACAGAGACAAAGCAATTCGTTACCAAGAACGGGTATGCCACCATGTTATTACAATCTTGGCATCGCCCATCCCAATCCTAAATGCCCCTCCATGAGTATCATCTCCTGTGTGGTAATACTCGTTGCGAGGATTTCCAGTACGGCCGTTGTTTCCTTGATTGCTGTCGTTTTGATTGTTGCCTCCAACGCTGTTGTTTGAAACTGAGCTCTACGATCTTTCATCGACAGGGTCCACCGTTTCATATTCCATGCCACATCCTAAGGCGCTACCCCTTGTGCTGGCAGTTTCACGTTCCACACCATGGTCGATTTTCATTGTTTATGTCCCAATGAATTCGTGAAAGTTGGCTCCCATGAGTCGCTGGCTGGGGTTAAGGATTCGATTGGAGTCAAATTGCTGATGTTCGTTGCTGGTACCTAGGGTCGTTCAAATGCTGAGGTCCATCGTTCTTGCAAGTTGACTGATACACGGTATGTTACGAGAGTGTTGCAGCAGTGATCGCACTTCGAAATCTAAGGCGTCAATACGTTAAGCTCCAGCAATCGAAGAAAGGTGAGATAGATATAGACCAATCATTGTCGTTGCAACATCCAACTCGGGGATGTTCGTACAAGCACCTAACATTACACACAGTTCGCCAGACGTTCAGATGGGTGTTCAGGTAATACTCGATAGCATCGAGATTCGAAAGGATCCAGAGAGGAATGAAAAGTTCACGTTCGAGTAGGGGACAATCACTGCCATGACCCCTATAAGTTTATTATGTTTCACATTGATCAAATAATGGAACGGAACCCCTTTCTCACTTGTTAAGCCTCAATTGGACTCACATGCACCCCACATTATTATTATGTGTGCACCCACAATAATATTGTGATTTGCATGCTCATCTCAGTTCCTCTTAACTCATGTCAAATGGTTCCTCAAACTCGAGTAGCAACAAAGAGTATCACGAAGCGTAAGTCTTGAAGGTTTAGGGAAATACCACCCTATCAGTCACATAACACATGCAAGTATACATGAATTCATACTGTTGTGCTAGACGTGCAATCAAATGCAATATCATATGTAGGTGTTCACTAGTTATGTAGTACAATGAGTATACGAGAGACGAACCTTGCAATCTGGAGCTGAGTGTCATGGTCGTATTCACGTCTTCAGAACTGTTCGGTTATAGTCTGGTTTTACAAAAGCGTTTTCCCCTTTTTAAATAAAACCAAGTTCACTATAACCAATGGCTCTGATACCAATCTGTCACACCCCCAAAATCCACAAGCGGAGTATCACCACAGGAGGCGTGACTGACCAGGATTTAGCCACCAATCACATTGAACTCATAGGTATATGTAAATAAAACTTTCATATATTAACATTGAGTGTTACAACTTTACAAATAATTTACAAGATACAGCGGAAGCATAATTCATTCGTTAAGTGTTTATAATCACATGTAAAAACCATTTGTCTTGTTTTATGATTCCATGTATCTCGACCCATGACCACTCCAGCCTCCCAGACAGCAAGTTCCAATCAATACGCACCTAAAGACCTGCAAGGCATGTAACAACGAATCAACAACAAAGTTGAGCGAGTTCACAGTTGGTTGTTCGTTTTAAAGTTGTTCCAAAAATCATAAGTTCATTTGAAATCCAGTGGTCAATCAGTTCATTGTTTCCCAAACCATATCCATAATCAGTGGGGGCTTCCCCATGTGAACCACTAGACCGTTACCATATCCATAATCAGTGGGGGCTTCCCCATGTGAACCACTAGACCGTTACCATATCGATAACTGACGAAAATAAGTTATGCCCTACGTCAATGTCTATCATCATTGACTAAGTGCCCAGATCCATTAGTACACGCCCGTCCGACCGGCACGGTGTGAGGCTTGTCAACCCTAATAGTGCTATTAACTAATGACCCGCTCGCCATTGGCCCGACGATTAAGTCGATATAAAAATGAGGGACTTCATGATAGAGTTTTGTCTAGTAAGTTTAATGTTGTTATCCTGCCCAAGGAGGACGAACGTACGTATTCTACCCAAGGAGAATACGCAGGATTAATATTGGCATCCTACCATGGAGGATGGAGGTACATATCCTACCCAAGGAGAATATGTAGGTTCCGTTTTAGTTCTTTAACCCATTCCCAACCACTGGGAATCCCATGCCTTATAAAGAGTGTGAACTCACCTTGGTTTGCTCAGATGGTCAAGTTACTTTACCCGTTCCAAGTTGGTCAACCAAACCCTAGCGTGGTTACCAGTTATAATCAGTTCCACATTCATTAAACATGCCACGGTAATAGTGCTTTAACAATAGACAAGTGGTACAAATTGTATCAACTAATCAGCATAATCCATGTCTTACAAAAGCATTTGCCGTTTCACGTCACTTAAACTATTGCATGTATCCAATCATGAACACTATTCAACACATAGTAAATATTCACATAGTAACTCATTCATCACACAGACCCCTGGTTCGGGCACCCGTTACACAACCTAACGGCCCACTAACATGTTCTTCATTCGAGTGCATGTGGGTGTGCGGCCCAATGTCACATAGTCCAACAAGAAGATACGCAATCCAATAACATGAAAGCCCAAGGGTGTCTAAAGCCCTATGGGCTGTGCGGCCACAAGAAGATATCCGGCTTAACCCAACAGTGTGCAACCGAAGGGGTTATGCGGCCCAACATCATTAACTCGTTTCAGAAGTGGCCCAAATCCAACAATCCAATTCAAGTGTGTGCGTGTGTGTCCAACAGTTTGTATGCGGCCCATATAATTACACCACTTCTAAACATCAAGTTTACCCAAACATGTTCTCATATAATTACAATTATTTTTCCTAACTTTACATACTCAAATCCTCCATGATCATTAATAATTACACAGAATCATAATGCTGCTTTCCATTACATCAAACCATCCTAAGTTACAATTTAGATCATCATATAACCTTAGTGTTTATCTTATCCAACAATCATGCCGAAATTACGAATGTTAACCGAGTTAAGTCGGACTAGATCCTATCATACACATCACTGATTTAATATCATCATCATTATACTACCATCCAGCCTAAGCTACTCGACAAAACCAAAACACTTTTCATACACGAACAAAAGAATTGGAACAAGGAAGTGATGGAATTTGGAGATTCCACAAGAAAAGGATTTGGGTACCTAAACAGGGAGATTTAAGGAATAAGATTTTAGAGGAAGCCCATAAATCTAGGTATACCATGCACCCTGGAAATAATAAGATGTACCAAGATGTAAGAAATAATTTCTGGTGGATAGGTATGAAAAAGGACATAGGTAGTTATGTATCTAAGTGTCTTACTTGTTCACAAGTTAAGGCAGAACACCAGAAACCTTCAGGGTTACTTCAACAGTTAGAGATGCCTGTTTGGAAATGGGAACTAATAACTATGGATTTCGTTACTAAGTTACCCAAAACCAGACAAGGTAATGATGCGATTTGGGTAATTGTGGACCGATTAACCAAGTCAGCTAATTTTCTACCCATGAAAGAAACTTTCAGCATGGCAAGATTAGCAAAATTATATGTAGATGAAGTAGTATCCCTACATGGAGTTCCACTTTCTATTGTATCGGATAGAGATAGTCGTTTTACCTCACACTTCTGGACAAGTTTCCAAGAAGCCATGAGTACTCGATTAAATTTAAGTACAGCTTATCATCCCCAAACAGACGGACAAAGTGAAAGAACCATTCAAACCTTGGAGGACATGCTTAGAGCATGTGTAATAGATTTTGGTGGAAATTGGGATCATCATTTACCTTTAATTGAATTCTCCTATAACAATAGTTATCATGTAAGCATTGAAGCTGCCCCGTTTGAAGCACTGTATGGACGCAAGTGTAGAACTCCAGTTTGTTGGGCAGAGATGGGAGAAAGTCAATTATCAGGACCTGAGATTGTATAAGAACCACCGACAAGATAACGCAAATCAAAGAAAGACTAAAGACAGCTCGAGATCGCCAGAAGAATTATGCAGACAATCGACGCAAGCCACTAGAATTTCAAGTCGGAGACAAGGTACTTTTGAAAGTTTCTCCTTGGAAAGGAGTAGTACGATTTGGAAAGAAAGGAAAGCTGAGCCCAAGGTACATAGGACCATTTCAAGTAATCCAACGAATAGGACCAGTTGCTTACCGTTTACAACTACCAGAAGAGTTAGCTGGAGTACATGATGTGTTTCATGTATCCAACCTCAAGAAATGTCTATCTGACGAATCTCTGGTCGTACCTCTTCAAGATGTAGAGGTAAATGAAAAACTAAAATTCGTGGAAAAACCACTACAGATAGAGGACAGAAAGATTAAATTTCTTAAACACAAGAGACTGGTGCTGGTCAAGGTCAGATGGGATTCAAAGAGAGGACCATAATATACTTGGGAGCTAGAATCTGAGATGAAACGCAAATATCCACATTTATTTCAATAAATCTCGAGGACGAGATTTTAATTAAGGTGGGGATGATGTAAGGACCTTCAAAAATGTCCCTAACTTATCTATACATGAAAACCCGGACCCCTAAAACCCTAACCAGCTTGAAAAATCAAGAAAAACAAGGAATTTGGGTTTTAGGCGAACCGCGTAAAGGATAGCCTAACCTTACGCGGGCCGCGTCAACTTAAGGTTGACTGGATAAGGATGCCGGGGCCACGTGTTGACCATCTGGGGACCTACTTGTGACCAATCAACCCTATGCCTAGACTAGGCGGCCACGCGGGCCGCGTAAAGTATATGTATGGGTTTACGCGGGCCGTGTAAAACCCATTTTCAGGCTATAAATAGCCTGTGCATGGGACTTTCATTCCGTGCTCAAACTTTCGATCAACAAACGAAGTTCTACTGTCAAAATCTTAAATTTTATATAGTGAGGTGCTGCCACAATACCGGGTAATAACTCGATCACTGCTACGATTAAATATCCGATCGATTGAAACTATCCAATTGATGTTTAAGTGCTGCCCGTATTAGGGTTATACTTTGTTATTCGTCGTGATTCCAACAGGATATTTGGGTATTGCCCAAATCTAGGCTATGCACTGTTATTCGTTGCGAATCCGCTGGATATTTAAGTATCGCACTTTGTCATTCGTTGTGAGGGTTGTATCTCGTGAGTTATCGTAAATGCTGTATTAGTTACTAACCTGGTTCGTGTGCATTATTGTTTAAACTAGGTTATTCGGCTTATCAGTAGGCTAAACCCTGCCTGTCTAAACTTGCAATGTGAGTCATTCTCTTTTTATCAAATTTGCTTTCAAAATCATGTTTAGTTTAAAAGTTATAATTACAGGGATTAAGTTTATGTAATCTTCAATTACTGCCAGTATGTGGGGTTTTGTATACATTACTTGATAATCTTCACCATTGGACAACGAGTTAGCCAATGGGTGATATGACCATAGTCACAGAAACGAGTCGAGTGACAAATACCGATTTGGGGTAATTGGTTGATAGAAACATTGTAATCTCCCTTAATACTGTAAATTATAACAACGTGTCATTTATTTAAATTGAATGATTCACTCAGTATTTCCCCGCTGACAAAATATTTTTACAACATGTTTCAGGTGATCTACTTTGAATCAAGTACAAGTGCTCAGGAGCACTCCAAAGCTTAAAGTAGTGGCTCGAATAAATAAATAAATATGTTTGTAAAATAGAGGAATTATGAAATTCCTCCACTGTAAATTACGGGGTTTATCCCGAATTATAAATAAATAAAACTCGGGCATTTTCAAGTTTAAAACGATCCTGATAAGACTTCCGCTGTAAATATAAATACAACGGGTTTTCTGTCCCGCGGCTCCTGGACCGGGTCAAACCGGGCACGGGGGCCGTGACAATAAGTACTAAAAATATATTAAAAGTTATACTCACGCTCCACTACATCAATGGTGTTGAGCAGCAACAACGCGATTTTTGAACACCCACACCGGTGCAGACCACACGTGTGGAAGGGCTTGAAGATGAGGTATTATGCGACATGTTGACCACGCGTCCGAACAGGGTGTGGTGTTAAAACGGACGGTGTGGTCCGGGGCGTGGAAACATGGCTTTTTTCGACACGTGTCACACACCTTTTGTATTATTTTATAATGAAAATTATATAAAATGTATTAAAACTTATAAAAGATTACCGGTAATTAAACAAATACATAACACTAAAATAAAAAAAAACATTACATATATTTTTTAAAACATTACATAAAATAAAAATACGAAACTAAAAACACATAATTTAAATAAAAAATCTAATGATTTCCCACGCTGAGAGAAGATTGAATTCACGGTGGTGCACGTGGCTAACGTTGATGAAAGTCACTTGATTGATGTCGTCCTCCCCAAGATCACCAGCCTCGAGCTTTATAGTGGTGTGGATCGTCTCGAATCTTTTGCAATCAAGACGGACCGTCCTAAAACGAAACGAGCGGGAGTCGGCGGTTCGGTCGTTCTCACCCGTATAGGCTTGAAAATGTTGTTGGATTGCCCTCCAAAAAGGACTGCTCGAGCATCTACCCGACGTGTGGTGGCTCAAAGATTCGACCCACGACTCGCAAAGTGCAATATCTTCTTCTTTGGTCCCCGCAACGGCTGCCATCCTTGATTTTTTTGGGTGAAGTAGAACGGCGTTAAGAGTTTGTATAAATTTGGGTGAAGTGGTGGAGTTTGTAATTTAAAAATGAAGAAGTGGGTAAAATTAGAATTTTTTAAAAGGGTATGTTTTTTTTTTAAATTTTAAAAGTTAACCGTTGGTGTTAAACAGCTAACATCCACGTCCATTAACCACGTGCCACGTCGACGCAAAAAACTCTTCCACTCCGGTGAGACTCCCCCGCCTAATCAATAACGCCGTGGTAAACGTCATAGACGGGACGGTATGAACGTTATTGAGCAGCAACAACACCATTTTTGAATGCCCACACCATATAGTCTTACAAGTAAACTAGTAAATTCTTTTGATTTCACAAATTTACACCAAATTTGATTTAAACAATTGAATCTAGACACGAATTTGAATCCAATTTTTACCAAATCGAACGAATTGTCAAGAAGAACTTGAAGATCGTGAAACATACTATTTAAGGTTTAACCAAGAAATTATATAATTTGTAAAAAAATATATATTATATGTTTTGTAATTTTTTGTAAAATATATTTTTGTCTAAAAAAATTGTTAAGTACGTAATTTAAAAGTAGTAAATTTAGTTAATTATATAGGGAAAAGATCAAATAGGAAGTTAATTTTCTCTAGGAAGGATAGGAAGCCATAGGATTATGACATGTGGCAAATTTTAAAATAAAGAGAAAATGTATTTTAGTCAATCCAACTTCTTCTTCTTCCTTTTTCAAAACCCAGTAAATTCAAAAACCCACCATTTTCAAAACCCACCATCTTCAACTATTTCTTCACTTTCTATCTCAATAATCACAACATTATAGTGCGATTTTCATCACCAATCAATGATTCAGAACCCGATCAACGTGTTCTTCAGCTTTTTTTGAAGAAAACCCAGTTTAATTTCATAAAACAATCTCGTTTTTTCCGGTGATTTTGGAGATAATCACTCGATTCGTTCGATTCGAGCGTTGATAAGTGATTCTATCATTCAAATTTCGTTAATTGACGAAGAAATCGGCTTCGATCCATGTAAGAAATTCTTTAATTTCATTTTCACGATCTGGGTTTTTGATTTAGTCGTTGCGTTTTACGATCTTTGCGGGGGTCTGGGGGCGGCAGCCCCTGGCGGGGTCCAAGGGGCAGAGCCCCTGGCTGGGGTTGAGCTCGGAAAATTTTTTTTTGATTAAATTGCTGTACTAAAAACGCATCAGAAAAATTAATTTTCCAGAAATTGGCTCATTTCGAAGACAGTAATTCGTAGACAATTCAGACAGTTCACAGTGACAGACAGTTTTATGTGTCCATTGCGTTTTAGAAA
Source organism: Helianthus annuus (assembly GCF_002127325.2). Lineage (NCBI taxonomy): Eukaryota > Viridiplantae > Streptophyta > Magnoliopsida > Asterales > Asteraceae > Helianthus > Helianthus annuus. The sequence goes on from NC_035440.2 coordinate 149,348,515, forward strand.
TAAGAGAGTTTTATGTGGTTTCTGGCTATTGCGTTTTAGAAAAAAACACATTTTTAAGTGTTTTTAGTCATTGCGTTTTAGGTAAAACACATTTTTTAGGTGTTTTCAGTCCATTGCGTTTTAGAATGAGTCATCTTTAAGTGTTTTCTGGCCATTGCGTTTTACATATAAGACATTTCTTTGTGTTTTTTGTGCATTGCGTTTTAGGTAAAACATTTTTTTTATGTGTTTTCAGTCCATTGCGTTTTAGAAAACAGACATTTTAAGTGTATTCTGGTCATTGCGTTTTACAAATAAGTCATTTCTTTGTGTTTTTGGTGCATTGCGTTTTAGGTAAAACACATTTTTATGTGTTTTCTGGCCATTGCGTTTTACAAATAAGTCATTTCTTTGTGTTTTTGGTGCATTGCGTTTTAGAAAAATGTCATTCTTTAGGTTTTTTTTTCATTGCGTTTTACGTAACTGGTGGTTTTTCTATTGCGTTTTACGCAACTGGGTTTTAATTTTTTTTAAATATAGCAATAGTATACTCGTTTTAAAGATAAAAAACGTTCGTTTTTTTGGTGCAATTTTTATAAAAAAATAATGTCGTATGAAAGAGTTATTAACGTTTAAAAAATAGGGGGGGGGGGAATTGGAGGAGAGAGAAACTATTGGCTTGGATTGACTAGAATGCCCTTGAACAAACTCACGAGCCTCTTTTCCTTCTTTCAATTTCCCTGATTTAATCTTAGCACTTGATTAACTTAATGGATGGTCAAGATCACTTCCTATCCTTCCTAGCCAAATAAACTTCCTATTGTATCTTCACCCTAATTATATAAGAATGTCTTCGTCGGTCATATTATTTTATATGAATAAGCTAAAAGAAACACTTATTAAAAAACAATTTAGTGAGTTGTTGACTTTCACATTATAAAAACTAATTCAACTACCTTTTTAAAACTCCTTTTGAAAAAGTCACAAGTCAAGGGATTATGTAATTATGTGGTTTTTTGTATAAGATTACGTAATTATGTACCACTACTTTGGACAAATTGTTGAGGACTCCACATATTTATATGGACGATTGTACCACTGGCTTGAAAGACATGACACTTCGCACACTTTCAGCCTCTTATACAATAACTGCCCCTATAAATAATAAGACTAAATACTATAGGTTAGCGAAGGGTGGTCGTGGGCTGATGAGGCTTCATGGCCACTAGTTGAACACTGCCCCCCACTTTGGTGAATGGTAGAGATCTCCATGAAAGCCACAAGTGTAATGAAAGGTAATTTAAGTGGATAACTAGTAATTTTACCAGCCGCGCGTTACGGCGGCGTCGAAACGTACAGTAACTCGAATTTATACCGTTGAATAAAAACGTATTATCATTAAAGTCAAAATCTAAACCCACTGAAATAACACCAAAACGTATAGTATTTGATCAGACCTTATTTTCGATTTTTCCACATTAAAACGTAAATCAACTTGAATTTGTACCGACACGTAATAACTAAATGGAAAACACGTGAAATAACTATATTATTTTTAACAGTATGAATTAGTTAGATAACATAGTTAGATGATCATCTCTCACGATATTTAAACTTTAGTATCCTACAAATTTTCTATATAAAATAAATCACAAATGATCTAGAGTTTGATTAAGAACATCAATGCAGAGAAGTGGTAAATAGTCAAAGTATAATACATTAAAAGAAGAAGAAGAAAAAAAAAATAAAAGCTTATAAGCAACGCATGAAGGACCGAGGCAAACAACAAAGGAAAGCAAAAGGTTGAACATGTAAAAAATAAGGAGGGGCCAAAATAGTAAATACTACCGAACTTACTTTTTAATATATATGTAATTAATTAATAAAAGATGAGAGGATAATGGAGGGTTAGTGAACCACACCCCTCCATAGTAGAGTAGAGGAGAGAGATGATTAAAGAAAAAATGATAGTGACAATAAGATTGAGGGTGTTAATCACACACTAAAAAACAGTTTTGGAGTTATAAACACTATCTTAATAGTAGGTTTGGTAATAGGTAGCTTTAATAAGATAGATAAGAGCTGTTTTACGTGATTTTTTTTTTACTTTTTTTAAAAAGAAATATAATTAGGAGGTTAGGATGCAACATTTTTTAGTACATAAAACATACAAATGTGTTGTGTTGTAAAAACTACTTAAATTTTAAACAATACTTTGTTATTGGAGACGTTAGATACCTGTGAACGTGGTTAATAGTTAATACTAGTTTAACATAGCAGTGAAAACTCTGAGATTTGTTAAAAAACGGATACGTTGAAGCATCTCAGACTGCCAAAACCCCTCTTTGACGGAACCCTCGCAGCTGGAGAATAGAAAACCTCCGGTCATCCATTGATGAGGTTAGTTACTTTTTTGCTTATATTATCATATATCTTAAAGGGTAAAGTCACCGACATATTTACAAAAATGCCATCCTCGCATTTTATACATATTTGCAATCGTAAGGTGCTCACCTAAGAGGTGAGTCCCCTCTCTTACGCCCAACCAATCCTCGTGTGCCACGTCAACTCCCCTCTTAAACTCCCCTAACACCCTAAATTGATGGCGACACTCCCCTCTTAGGTGAATTGTATTTTTTAAAAAAAAAAAAAAAAGAAAAGCATTGATTGGTCACTCCCTCTCTCTCCTCCCTCTCTCTTCGGTGAGCCGCCACCGTAAATCTCTCCTCTCTCTACTCACCGCATGGATGGCGGTGTTCTTGCCGAGCGGTATAAGGGGTCACCGCATGGGGTTGCCGAAGGCACCCCGTGCACCCTAAAACGACATTTCTCTTCGTTCTCCTACACTTCATATCACCTGCACATCACAAATCAACAAAGACATTGAAAAAACCTTAAAATTTAAAACCCTAGCTCCAGCGATTATCGGCAATCTTCCGGATGCTTCTCCGCCTCCGATAGTCGCCCTCTGTTTCAACAGTGGCTTCCGGTAACAATAAGCCCCCTATCCTTCTATCTGCTGACCCACTTCGATTTTTTATCTGAATTATTATTTAGGTTTCAATTCGATAGATATATAAGTTGATATATCATTTATTCTATACGAACAAACGTAAATATCATTATGTGAATGACAATGTCCTGTTTTGTTGTTATTTTAACTTGAATTGGGCATCAGAAGCAGTAATTTTGACTTTTTATGGGTCAATTTTGTGTTAATTTCTAGGTACTATTTATCCTTCATCCATTAATTTAGCATTTTGGGCATAAAGTAGATAGGCAATAAGAGGGTTACATCATACATGATAGCACAAAGTTTTGTTTGTTTTATCCTGTTTTAACCTTGACTTGGATTCACTGGATAAGATATATAGACATTAAGGTTCCATTTATGCAAACAATTTTCTGTAATCCAATGGCTGATATGGTGTTCTGTATATAATGGCTGAATGCAATGAATTAATATTTGGCTGAATGCAATGAATTAATATTTAGGTTTCAATTCGATAGATATATAACTTGTATATCTTAAAGTTGAAAGTCAGTGAATTAATATTTACATAGTTGATCTTTAACTTTCTTTGAGTGCTATCTTTTTCCTCCCACCACCTCTGTCTTTTAACTTTACACGTGTATATTTCAATATTAACTCAAAAGGTTTACTAGAAGAAGAAAGCGCAATGAGTTTTTCCCATACGAAGACGAAGAAGTAAGCGCTACGAAGTTTCGCGTAGTGGTGAGCAAGCAGCAACGACAACCAAAACAACCTGAAACGGCGGTAATTTGGGGATTCGGCGTACTTTCACGATGTTGCAAACTATGCAGTTAATCTCGGCGATATATCGGTGATATATCACCGATATCTCGGTTATCGGACCTCCACAAGAATATCGGTTTAAAATCTCGGTAATAATCTCGGTCCTGATAATATCGGTGATATATACCGATATATCGCCGATATTTTGTATATGTTATATCGGTCGTCTCGCCGAGAATCTCGGTTGGGCCAATTTTTACATTTTTCTTTATATCATGCCCGGAACATCAATTTGCTTGAATTCGAAGCGCGTATTCAAATACATCGGAACATCGAACCGAACCGAAATTGGAAAGTCACTAATTTGTAAAGTGCCTCCAATCTCGATTCTGGATGCGTATTCATGAAATCAAGCCTTGGGATGAAGCATTTAATGAAAGAGATGAAGAACAGAGGTACTTGAGAGGGAGCGGCTGCAATAGGATGTGGTTTGAGAGTAAACCCTAATTTTTTAGAACGTGTCTTCTAAGTTGTGAGCCCATAATTGTTTTTCAGAATGGCCGTATAAGTTCATAAAGTTGGATAATGGGCTTAAATAGTATTATTTGGGCCTAATTTTAACATCAGACCTTAAGTTAGTTATAAAAAATGATGTAAAAAATAGCACGAAGTTTAACTGGTACTAGACTTCTAGTATATTATAAATTACCGATATTCCACCGATATCTCACCACGATAAACGATATCTCAAATATCGGTCCTTGACCGATAACCGATATTTTTCCGCATTAACTGCATAGGTTGCAAATTTAGCCCATGACTTTGGATCTGAAAAAAGGTAGAATATAAAGAAAAGCAGATCAACAAGATTTCTGAAAAGAAAACCGTTAGGTTATTTAAGGTCGATCATACAGAAAAGTAGTTCGAGTGATGAGGATGTTAGTGATCACTAACATGATTATTATATCAATATGCATAAACCATGGATGTGTAAAAAGAGCATACCCTTGAGAAATCTGTAGCTGGATCTTCCTCGACTAGATTCCTGGCTAAATCGGGTGAAAGCATGCGGCCAAACCACACAACAAAACGAAAGCCGTCATCAAATATATAAATTCCTCTACAATCTAAGCTCTCAGCAACAAGTGGCGGCCTTTTACAAACTCTGTCAAATTCATCTTCCACAGCAGGCGCCTACAAGTATACAAATTCTTCAGTACGAGACTCTCAAGTTGGAATATAAACATCAGTAGAGGTGGCAAATGAGCATGGGTCCGTAACAGGTCAAAATAGGTGGCAAATGGGCATGGGTCAGTAACAGGTCAAAATACATTTTGACCCATATGGCTCATTAACAAAAAAACACATAATTTGAATTGACCCTTTTATAACCAACTGGGCCAAAATTGCCACCTTTCGACAGAGCGAACAAGAAACTCAGTATGTGCGAACACAACTTACCTTGACAAGATACTCGTCTACTCTTAATAAGCTAGGATATAAGAGAGCTTTAACATTTTTTAACAGGTAAAGCCATCATGGTGAAGCCTGCTGCACAACGTTCATCAAGCTGAGCATGAGCATAACCACCACGAAGTGCTGTTGATTTACATAGTGATAATCCATATAAGGGCAAATATTTGAGTGATTCTGGGTAGATCATCGTGCTTCCTACACGATGCTGCACTGAATATAGTCTTTCGATATTCTTTCAGGCCTTTCACTATTTTTTGTTGAACAGCATTACGAGCATCTTCCAATTTATATGATAATGATTTCTCGATTGCTGCAAGATAATTAGTTCATCATTTAGTGATAGATATGTTAAGCATGGGTATAAAGTCAAAATGATCATTAGCAGGGCAAATGGTAGAGGTTAAATGGGGTCGAGTCCCAACACTTTTCTTAGTGTGTCATATATGATTGAGATTACTATTTAAAGTACATGGATGGTCCCCGTGGTTTACCAAATTTTGGATTTGGTCCCTAGCTTTCCAAAAGTACACAAATCATCCCTGTGGTTTGCACTTTGTAACGCATCTATGCCCTTAGGCAATTTGGTTATACATTGCTCTATTATGCTCCATTTTCTTTATTTTGTCTCACTAGCTTCTCATGTCTAATCATATGTCTAATATAGTTTGGTAATTTGGTGTTAGAATTACCACATATGTAGTGCTAAGAATTGTAAATACTCATGTTGTGTGTTGCAGAATCAATTACGTTTAGGTTCTCTATTGTTTTTGCGGGTCGTTAAAGGCACTATACATGTTATCCGTTCAATTTTTGCGATGTGCCCGCGCCGCAACGCGCGCGGGTATGTTTACTAGTTGATTCAAAGCTGCAATTCTGCCGCCGATTGAAATTAAAAAAGTCTGCATTGATATTATAATTGTGAAATCAAATCAAATCTTTTAGATGTTATCTAATGGCACCTCATAACTTTGGATGGCACAGCCAGCCGTTAACAATGAATGTTCTTCGTAAGCTCGGTCGATACCATGGGCTGCTGCTTCTCCTAACATCCATACTATTATTATATCTTTGCCTCTTTGGATGTCTTTGTTAGCGTTACATTATCCATGACTCATCTCTTAATACCACAAGACATGATCAAAGAAGAAGATGAGATGGGCGGCCCCAATAAGAAGAACCGGACATGATATATGAGGCGAGAGATTCAGAAAGAAATTGAGGTAACCAGCAACAGAATATTGATAGATTCTGTTCAGATCTTCCCATCCCCTTCTCTTTCACTTTTGTAATCAATAGACAGAATCAATACCAGTTAAGTTAATACACAAGTGTGTGTGTGTTTGGGTTGAGGGTTTTTTTTTTTTTTTTTTTTTTGTCTTAGCAGCAGATCAGGAGGTAAACCTAGCAGCTCCAAAAAGAAGCTCAAATTTGAAGATCTGGCCTCCAACAACCCACGACCCGCCATGCCTGCCTAACAAATTTTATTTATTGTCATGTTTTCCATGCTTAATGTCTAGAATTTCAATTAATTAATTTAAACCCATACATACAGCCATACAGGTACCGTCTAGGAGTTTGTAATTGTTATTTAAGATTGTTTTGAATGTTGTTCTTCTTTGAGCTCAACTGTATAACTCGATAGAGCAAGTGAAGTATTTGTTGGGGGTGTATCTGTAGTAGCTAGCAAGTGGTCCTGCAGCCCGTTTTGGGTGGTGCGACTGTAACCTAACTAGCCGTAGATTCTTTCATTTGAATTCCGAGTTTAGTTTATAACAGAGGTCATACTCAACCAGGGATCGTTTATCATGGCTATGGCCCATCCTATCCTGAGCCCACTAAGGTTTTACCACCCCACCATGTTCTGCCCATCCTATCATTAAGTTTTTCTGATCTCTATATGCATTGCTACTGCTCCTACTAAAGATTGATTCTTTCAGAATCCACACCACGAGGGCGATTCGAAGTTCCAAGATTTGATGATTGGCGCGTCGGTTATGGGTAATCTTCGCAAATTAGGGTAATCCGATGTTTCAATTGAAGATTACAGCCTACAACCTACAGGTAACAATCTTTAATCTTACAAACGGCTATTTTTGGTTTTGTGTATAATACATTCAGTATTTCGGTATAATACATTCAATATTTCAGTTTTGCTTAGCCCAGTCTCAAAAATAACATACATTGATTCTTTCAGTTTTGTGATTGGTATTGCAGTCCCATATTTGCTGCTTTCAGGTTGCTGTTTAGGGCTTATTTGCTTTTTTTAATTTGTTTTATTTGATGGCTTGGAACTTAGGTTAGGTATCCCCATATTAGTTGTTGTCTGGAATTCAGCCGAGACATAAAACTTAGCAGTAAGCCTTGACAATTCTAAATAAAAGCAGACATAAGACTTATAACTTAATAAAACAAAGACTGCACATAATTGATAAAAGCACACACCATTGTTGTCACATAGATGTTATAACTTAACAGAAGAAATAGACGAAATCAAACTAACATTAGTCACATAAAGCTTAAGAGAACAAGGATTACACAGTGAATAATTAATTTCAGAACAATAAGGGGATGTGGGTCAGTGCTAGGCGACTGAGTCCAGGAGGCGAGGTTTGAAATCTTTTGAGTTTGTTAAAGAGGGTTAGGAAAAAAGCAATTAAACATGCGTAGAACTCAGTTGGATTGAGAAATAAGAAATGAGATTGGACAATGCATGAGCTGCTAACTTAGTTATCCATATTACTTCACTTATTTAATGGTTCAGCACAAATTTTATTTTAATTAAGTAATACAAACAACTACATACAATTACTTTAACATAGTTTAAAGTTAAAACAATATTAAAACTTGCGGTCCAGTCCGGTTTTATACGGTCGGTATTGATATAAACCGTAAACGAAACCGTTCGTTACGGTTTGAAATGTATTAAACCAACCGATCGAAAGTAAAAAAAAATGACTGTGAAACCAAATCGTTGACCCGCTTGGATGGTTTCATAGTTTTAAACCGAACCGTGAGGCTCATTGGTAAACTCTTAAATAAGTTTTTTATTTTGCAAAAAGGCCTCCACTTCGTAGTTCACTTAGGGTCTCCAAAAACGTAGGAACGACCCTGCTAAAGTTGAGTATGCAAGTTAGGAATTAGACTGTGTAAACCTAAATGGGTATGGTCCCAAAAACCCGCGCTAACCAATCAGGTCGCGCGCAAGACCGTACTCCTACTACATTAATTTGTCTACTTTCTGGACCCGCGCCGACTAATTAGGTGAAACCTAGGTCGCGCGTGAGACCAAGCAAAGATCAGACCAAAATTCCACACTTAGCTTCATAGATGAAAACCCTCAGTTCCTGGACCTCGCGTCAGCTATATGGGTTTACCCCAGACGCCGCGCGCCGCGCGGGGGGCAGAAGCGCATGCCATCCTGGGACAGTACAAAGGTACAAGTGGCAGAGAAATGGACCAATCAGCGTCCGACAAGCTGTATCCTATCGTGCTCCACGATTAACAATCGTACAGGAGACAAGAAGGTACACAAGGACGCTTACGTGTCACCCATCAGCGTGCGACGACATCTGCTCCGTGATCTCCACTCACCTGCTGATGGCAGAGAGACAACAAGGACAACGGTCAGGACACGTGGATCCATTCAGCGTGCGCCAACTCTATCCTCCCTCAGAAGCACTAACGGTTGTGGCAGAGGGGACAAGAAGGATATTCCTTGTTGTCGACTCAAGGCCCAAGGCCCATCAGCCTATCTCCTTCTACACTACTCCGGCTACAATTAGGAGCCTTCATGTACAGGTTAATTCTATTCTGTTCTCAACTCTCTCACACTACTAATCACACATTTATTTCCTGATGCGGGTCCAAGTGTGGAGGAGCGGGCCATCTTGTATCTAGAGGCCCAAGATCGTGTGACAAAAGGGGCTTCACTAAAATGGCTCTAACTTGGGCTACGTGGGTCCGTTTTGGGCGTGCGACTAGGCGAAACGATCGTGAGAACGAGCTCCATCTTGCTGCAAACCGCGTGGATCATCGTCCGGGCCAAAAAACGCTTATTTCTATTAGTTATTTATCTTTTTATCTCCTTCTACACTACTCTGGCTATAAATAGGAGCCTTCATGTACAGGTTAATTCTATTCTGTTCTCAACTCTCTCACTACTAATCACACATTTATTTCCTGATGCGGGTCCAAGTGTGGAGGAGCGGGTTTCCATCTTGTATTTGGAGGCCCAAGATCGTGTGACAAAAGGGGCTTCACTAAAATGGCTCTAACTTGGCTACGGGGGTCCGTTTTGGGCGTGCGACTAGGCGAAACGATCGTGAGAACGAGCTCCATCTTGCTGCAAACCGCGTGGATCATCGTCCGGGCCAAAAAACGCTTATTTCTATTAGTTATTTATCTTTTTATGTTTTTTTCGGTGTTTTGGGCATTTTGTTTTTGGGCTTGTGTTTGGCCCATGGCCTTTTTGTGACCCTATTCGAATTTCTGTCATTATTTATATGATTCTCTTGTAAGTTGGAAGATCAGACTTGAATTTCGAAATTACTCAATTTTGACTTCAAATTCTGTGCCCTTTGGGTTGAATTTTGGGGGTTGGGGAAGATCAACACGGGTATTCGCAGAATCAACATGTTTTGCTCTTCGTTATCGTAACACACGCTACATCATTTCCTCAAAATGTATACTTATTCTCACGCCGGTGAGTGGTTAAAAGGAGAACCCCCCTATTCCCCTCCTCTTAGCGAGAGCTTAACGGGGTGTTTTAGTGTTTTGCACGAAGATTAAAGCCCACAACTCGGAAAAGACCAAGAAGATTAACCTTATTGTCGAAGCATAAGCCCAAACTAATCACCAGATTAGTTACGTGTTTCTTCAAAACCTATCCAACTACAAGTCATGCTATTGATACCAACACTAAAGTCTAGAAAATACCCCTCATTGTGCCTTACATAATTTAACCATCACTCGGCTGGACATCTCATATGTAGTCCACAATTGGTATGTCTATTTATCTTTTAGATGCAACTTATTGTCTGCCACTTAAGCTTCATTGTCTTTAAGATCCAGAAGCTTGAATACCATGAAGGCGTTATGCTAGCTTCAGAATCTGCCACTTAAGCTTCATTGTCTTGTCTGGAATTGTCTATCGTGAGAATGTCTTTGCCGCCTTCTGTAACTTCTTTATATTGCTGATGCCCTATAAAAGTGAGTTTTGGGCTTTTTTGTGGGCAAATGGGCTTTCTATTTTTATTTGTTGGGCTTTATAGTTTATCCACATGATTAGTGTGTAATTGGCTAGTTATATTATATTCTTTTAAGTTGGATGATTTTAATTGTATTAGTTGGATGATCTTAAATAACAATTAATAGATGGATGATTTAAATTTCTAATTATGTAAGGTTTGTGTTATATTTGGGGAGAAATATTATTTTTTACTATGTATCTCTTTCATCTTCCCTCTTGTTTCTTATGTCTATTTATTTAATTTTGTTTTGTTCTTTGCTATCTGCTTAGAGCCGGGGGTCTCTCTGGAAGCAGCCTCTCTATCCCTAGGGATGGAGGTAAGGTTTGCCTACATCCCACCCTCCCCAGACCCTACAAATAGATTTGCTATGCGTGGGATTTATTGGGTATGGTTGTTGTTGTATTATATTTGGGGAGAAGTAATATTTTTTATGCCTTTTCTGGTTTACAAAGTCCCTCTCATATGTTTCACATATCAACCTTTTTTATTAAGTAAACCTTTTATCAACTAAACCTATTATGTATATTTTTTTTTGCGCCTAGGCGACCCCCTTTGCTCTTAGGCGATCCCTTTGCGCCTTGAGTACGGTTAGGCAATCCCTTTGCGCCTTGGGTGCACCTTACGCCTTAGGTGCACCTTGGGCATTTGACTACCTAGCTATGGATAGAATACTTTAGTATTTATTTTCGCCAACATGCACCGCCACCGCTCTTTCTCTCACATGCGTCACCTTGCCTAGCGGTGACAAAAGTCATTTAATGTCTTCATATTAATCGCCTTCACCTCTTTCTTTCTTTCTTACTTCTTCCTGTTCTACCCGGACAACACATATTTTCTGATCAAATAATGGGGAGGGCTAAATTGCAGATCAAGAAGATTGAAAACACAACAAACAGGCAGGTTACTTTCTCAAAACGAAGAAATGGGATCATCAAGAAAGCTTATGAACTATCTGTTCTGTGTGATGTGGATGTTGCTCTCATCTTGTTTTCGCCCGCTGGAAAGGCTAGCATTTTCGCTGGAAGTAAAAGGTAAATAAATCTGATCCCTTTGTGCAATTGCTTCGCCTTTTTATAAACTGTTGATTAATGATTACTTACCTTAATTTTCATTTGGGTTTATGATAGTATCGAAGAAATTATGTCACGATACATAAATCTTCCAGAGCATGAAAGGGGAAGGTATTCAGTAATTAGTGTTAATGTTTCTATGATTATTATTTCCTTTTTCTTTTTGGTGTTTAATGATTCTTCTCTATTTTCTAATTTTGTCATTTTCTTCATGTATACGCGACTTTTCTTCCTTTTTATATATTCTGGATCTATCTTGGTGAACTTTCTGAAGGTTGCAGAACCAAGAGGTACATATTTTACTCCGGCGGCCTTCATAGATTTATTATACAACCTCGGGCGTATAAAAAATAATTGAAAATTTATGTGCAACTGAGGAGTATACATAAAAAACACGTGCTGGTTCAAATCAAATTTGCTAACTTTGACTAATTGTGTCTTTAGTACCTCGAAAGGGCTCTGGGAAGGTTAAAAAGTGACGCACGAAATAACCAAGTTCCGAACCAAGCCAGGTTGTTTATTATTATTTATTTTTTATTATTTGCAATCAAATATAATTATCTTTTAATGCTGATCGTTTCTTCTGTTTTTATTATTAGCTCTGGTGTTTAATGTTGGTTTTCTTTCACAAAAGGTTAATCCCATAAAAAGATAACATACTTTCTAATTTTATATGAAAAAGTCCCTAAATTTGTAAAAAAAAAATACATGTAAAAGTCCCTCAATCTAGTTTTGGTACATTAAAGTCCCTCAACTTGTAAAAAAAAAAAAAATACACAAAAAAGTTTCTCAATCTAGTTTTGGGAAGTCCTAAACTTGTCTAAAATGCAAATAGTTTGAACTAAATTTAGATTTTAGAATAATGATTACATGCCTCTTAAATTGGTCAGAGTAAGGGGTAACATACAAGTCTTCTTTTTCTAAAATGTTTTGCACAAGTACATGCATCTTAAACAAGTTTAGGGACATTAATATACCAGAAATGGATTGAGGGATTTTTTTTTTTTTTTTTTTTTTTTGCGCATCTTTGACAAGCTTTGGGACTTTAATATACTAAAATTAGGTTGAGGGTTTTTTTCGTGCAAATTAAAAAGTATGTTGGTTTGTTTATGGCATTTACCCTTTTACAAAGCATATAGTCTTACAAATTTGTTCTATTGGGTTTTCGAAAACAGCTCAGCAAGTGGGGATTCACGACTTGAGGTATACAATATCATACCCGATCTATTTTCTGGAGATTTATGATCCCTGATGCTTGTTAAATCAACAATGATAAATCTTTCAAACTATTAACGATACACTATTTTCTAACAGGAACTTCAGCAAGAGACCGTCCGATGCAAGTCCCGTATGATTGAAATGGAGAAGCAGCTAAGGTATAGGTCTTAATTTTCCATAAGCATATAAAAAGTTACAAATTAATATAATATTTATTTTGTAGAGCACAATCCTTTAATTTGTTATTGATACTAAACTTTATAAATACCCTCTGTTACCATTTTTTTTTTTTGTTGAAAGTTGTATGAATTGGAATGGTTTTTTGTATGTTCAATAGGGTGTTCGAAGGGGCTCCTTCTGAAATTTCAACATTGGGTGAGGCTGAGTACCGCGAAAAAATCCTTGAGGAGACTTTAAAACATGTTCGTGCCCGTAAGGTAATTCAAAGTTGTCTTTCATCATCGTTAACAAACAGAGTAAGTAATAATCAGGATTGTTCTTCGTTTGTTTAGCAAGTTCTAGAGAAGTACAACTCTGCAGATGCACAATCATCTTCACAGGTTTGTCTTTACGATCTATGAAGGAAGTGAAATCATAGTGAATAGTGTTTTTTAGTTTGTTCTCTTTTTGCATAGGCTGCGATGAATGTTAACAACGTGGTTACCTCAAACTCAAGCAACGTATTTGACTGGATTCCACCAAGAGATCCACAAGTACAGATCATGAATTTTATGAACTTCGGTGGGCTTCTTCCCCCAAGGTAACTAACTATCTGACGTGGTTCCCAAATCTTAAATAAAGTATATGCTTTTGAGGTCATGGAAAGGTTCTTATAATCTTTGTGTGCAGACAAACTGAGCAAGTGAACCGTGGTAGTGTGATGGAGCCTGATAATAATGTTCAGCGCCCCGAGTTTGGACAAATGATCGACATGAACGTCTCCCCTTGGACACTCTATTATCCCACTGGTATGCTTCTTATACCTCCTTTAGTTTTCCCACAACTAACTAGTCCAAATGAATGCACTTTTATGTCAGGTATATAATGGTCATATTATTTTAGGGTTAATAAAAAAAATAAAAAAAAAAAACTTTCTCAGTAAAAATTTACTCAACCCAGTTTTGGTACCTGTGATTTTTAACTTTTGTATAAAATGACTTATTACCCGTATACAGTTATACGAATCGTGTTTTCCAAGGGAATGTCAGCAGTATACACCGATACAGTTTGTATACATGTCAGCGTTGTCGTGTGATGGGGATGTATACGACCTGTAAACTTGTATATGACCTGACATCTTGCATAGCCTTCACGTATGTAATGATAATAGGTAACCTATGTCTATTCGTAGACTACATTTTGCCAACATTTGAGGGAATTTTTTTAAGTACAAATTAGACATTATGTTGGTTTTTAAGGTATTAATTCTATTTTTCTAGCAAGATATCACATAAAGAATAATGGTATAGGTTTTTTATTATTTATTGTTTTTTGTGTTAGGTTAACTGGTGTCGTATTTGGCAGGGAATGAGCAGATGGCGATGCCGCATCCTGGAGAAAGGGTATTCAATGAGACTTTGCTGCCTTAGTTTTCATCAAAAAGTCAAAATCATCGTTTTCGTCTGTCTTAGTACTCGTATAATACTCTGTTTGTGTGTGTGTTTTTTTTCTTCAAATTATGCTGTAGGATGATCTGTAAGCCAAATATATGTTATGTTAATAGTATGCATGGTTGATCTAAATGATGCTTGAATGAGTGAATGGAAATCCTCTGACTGGCATTATAATTTTTTTGGTCAGAGGTTAGCGGGTTGCATCCGAGACGCGATGGCTCATGTAGCCCTCTTCTTGGCCATTCGTGTAACTCAATTCTCATGGCCAATCCTTGCTTTGATGTTTTACCAAGCAAGTGCTGAAAACAAACAATGGAAATGAAGATGGTGAAAAGTAGTTTGTTTGCTTCGGTTTTTGGTTCCATGCGGTATGAAGAACTTGACCCGTACCCTTTCTTTTCTTTCCTTATGATTACTTCCCTCGCTGGAAATAATAAGTGCTAGCACCCCCGGTATATTATAAGTCTAAATGAATCCATGTTAGATGTTTAAGTCAAATGAATATTCTTAAAGCATTTCTAAAAGGAGATCTATTGGTGTGGCACTGTGGCGGTTGATGTGGAGGAAAGAATAGAGAAGGGCAATGGCGATGGCGACTCATACTAGAACTGCTAAACAAACCGATGGAGTTGCCCTAACTCTTAAAACCTTTAACCCGTTTGGTTTTCACTAAATTTAATTTTTCACTAATAACTTGCGTTCGTTAATTTTCCTTTGAAAGTTGAATAATAATTTTTGTTTCTCAACATTCTAGTATATTTTTTGTTGAAATTGGAGTTGCATTTCAAATAAAGCATTTTTTGGCATATAAGTTATAGCAATAGTCGGTACCTTTTTTGTACAATGATGATCCGAACCGATACCGACAGTGGTATAATGGAAACTGGTGCCGGTAATTTTTTTATGATTTCCGATCGATCGGTATCCTTTTAAATATATCATGACTTTATATTTTGAATTTCTTTTTCGGTTGCTATATCGGATACCGAACTATACCGATGCCGTAAGAAAACATCAATACCCACTTAATTCTCACGGCAACGCGCATAAGGAATTTTACTAGTTGTTTAAATTAAAACTACAATAGTACTAGTATTAAATTAAACTAAAGTTGGAATTGGGGCTTTAATATTGAATTAGAATTAGAAATAAAAAGAAAATCAAATTACTTTTTTTTAATAGCTAATTTTTTAACATCTTTATTCTATCTTTATCTAGGATTTGCAAAAGGGGACACTAAGCGGGCTGATGGGGAAACTCACGCTGACTCGACTTTTAAACAAGCTCAGCTTGAACATTGTTTTGAGATTTTGAACATGCTTTGAGACACAAATTAATTGAACAACACTATGGTATATGTTTATCGTCATCTACTTAGGAATGATGCATATTGTAAACGAAACGAATGTTCAGCGGGAAATTCGTTTACGTTCCATGAACAAGAAATTATGTTCGGTTAACTAAATGAACGAACACGAACAAATGTCTCGTTCGTTCAATTGCATCCGTGAACATTCGATAATGTGTTCGTGAACATTCGTTCATCTTCGTTTGTTTATATTGTTCATTAAAGATTTTTTAGCATTTATTTATTTTATCTAAACTTTTTATACTCTTTAATTCTTGTTTATCTCATTACCCAAAGAAATAACATAAGAAAATCCTATTTCCATTTTGTTTATGCACTGTTCCACTTTCTTTCTCATTATCGACCTTCGTTCAACGGTAAGGGCTTCAAGGTCCAGCGCCATATTTGCCGATTTAACACATGTTCGTGAACCATTCGTGAACACGTTCCTTTCCTTAATGAACGAACACGAACAAACAATTTGTTCCGTAAGTGTTTATGAACACATTATATTCTTAACGAACGAATACGAACAAGGCCTCGTTTCGTTTACAGCCCTAGGAAGTACTTCACAACCCTAAACCCATTGGAGCCATCACTCATTTTGTGAACCTCACGAATCATTTAGCGCTAGCAAGATCAAGGGCCACAAGCAGAGTTATCTAGGTTGGAAGTATGGAAATTCAAGAGATGATGAACCATTATTTTCCACAAGAATAATATCAATATCTACACCTTCTCTTACACTTAATGCTAATGATCAGAATGTACTTTCCCAAGTTTCATATTTTTTTAGAAGAGTTTTAGCGTAGCTTAGGGGCTAGTAAGTTTTAATATTTTCAGGCTACGTTAAGTGCCATAACCACACCAATCTATCATCCAAAAATACATAATACATATGTTCACATACATATATCACCAATCTATCATCCAAAAATATATAATACATATGTTCACATACATATATCACATGAAGAAATACCTTTATAATTTTTAAACTTTTCTACAAAACTTCAACAAAATACAAATTTTCAACCCAATCCCAACCAGTTTGAATAGGGTTCGATTTATCCCCACTAAAACTGGTTTACGCCTGGAACCAGTTTGGGTTAAAGCCCATTTTGACCATGTTTGACCAACCTAAACCGGTTTGGCAAACAAACCCTGCTTGTAATGGCCTTCATTGGCTAAATTTCTTGTATCTCTTTGGTTTAGAAAAACCTTTGTTGGGATTTGTCGGTGTACAATTTTAATTTGAAATAAAATCTTATTTTATTTCATCTTAACAAATAGAGTTAAGTGTCATTTACGCCCCTGTTGTTTATTGACTTTAGCCATTTCAGACCAAATTTCAAAATTGTACAATTTTCCTCCCTGACATGCGATGGTTGGAGTTTTTGTCAGAGGTATGTTTTGCAGTGTTAGAGAGAGAGAGGGAGAGACGAAGAAAACTGGACATAGAGAGAGCGCCACGGGGGTGGGGGTGGGGGTTGGGTAGGGCAAAGATGGAGGTGGCAGTGGTGGTTATGTAGAGAGGGGTTAGGAAGTGAAAGAGACTGTGTATAACAACAATAACAATAACAAGAAGAAATTTAAAGAAAATAAAAAATTTATACGAGTTAATATATTATTTGTCACACCCTCAAAACGCGGGGTGATCCAGTTGGTATCTTCATTGCACAACGGAGATATAATGCTAAGACTTCTAGGAAGTTGAATGCCTTCTAAGGTTACCAACCCCAAGGATTCTCCTATTCCAACCATGCCATAGCCAAATAAGAACTTAGAAAAACATGCTCAAAAGTCAACATAAAATTAGTGAGTTCATAGTTTGTTTGTAAAAGACTTGGGTTAAATCTTTTTGAGAACCAGTTTAGATATTATTGAGAAAACGTAATAAACCATTTTCTTTGGCATGTCATTTGTAAACATTGTAAATGTAAAAACTTGTGTAACTGTCATTACCCATGTAAGACAAGACAACATGCTCGTATGAGCCTATAACCAACCTCAAGCTAGTGGGTGCCTCGCCATATCGTATACTCAAGACGATAGACTAGCCGTTGGGTATAGTTCTGAAATGTAGTGAGGAATTCACTGTACAGTTGTGTAGTTTTACCTATAACCAACCTCAAGCTAGCGGGTGCCTCGCCATATTGTGTACTCAAGACGATAGACTAGCAGTCGGGTATAGTTCTGAAATGTAGTGAGGAATTAACTGTACAGATATGTAGTTTTTGCCAAGGACTCTACGACCCTTATTGTTGAGTAGAGGACAAACCAGTCCCTATGTTTGTATGTAGGACAACCCAGTCCCTAAGTTCGTGTGTAGGGCCATTCAGTCCCCATGTTTGTATGTAGGACAACCCAGTCCCTATGTTCGTATATAGGACAACCCAGTCCCTATGTTTGTGTGTAGGACAATCCAGTTAGGTAACTAGGACAATCCCTTCACTAGTCTATAACTCATGCATGTTTCGAAAAACGCGTATGTTTTTTGTAAAACCGGTGTGTTTTGGCATAAAGCTTTCTTAAACCATTTGTGTTAATTGAAACTCGTTTGTAACATGGTTTAGAAATATGTAACTTTCGTTCATCGAAATCTTGTATGCATTTGCAAATCTTACATGTCTTCCCCCCTGATGTGCGCAAAATGCAACATATAAATTACAGCAAATATGACATAAAACTAACCCTTTTTAGTACTAATGTTGGAAAAAGTGTGTTTTTGTCTTCCTTTTGTATTTTCAGGATTAAATGAACTCAAATGAACAAAAGAAGCAAAAAGGCAGCTAAATCTAACATAAATACAAGAAAAGGAATAAACCTGGCATGCCCGACCTCTCGACAGCATCCTCCCAAGCAAAAACAAGATAACAGAAGGCTAAACACGCCCCGTGCTTAATGAGCACGGGGGCGTGCCCAAGTGTCTGCAGAAAAGACAAAGTTGTAGAAGCTTCTATCACCTACCACGGGGGCGTGTCCAGCGGACACGGGGCCGTGGTCAACTTTAAGATTCGCAGAATCTAGGCAAATCTTGATAGTA
Source organism: Helianthus annuus (assembly GCF_002127325.2). NCBI lineage: Eukaryota > Viridiplantae > Streptophyta > Magnoliopsida > Asterales > Asteraceae > Helianthus > Helianthus annuus. The sequence continues at coordinate 149,367,271 of NC_035440.2, forward strand.
CATATACGCTTCTGCACACGGGGTCGTGCCCAGCAGACACAGGGACGTGGTCAACTAATGCAGACAAACTGCAATTAATGAAGAAAGAGAAGATGGGTGGACAGGGGTTCGTGCCCAATGGACACGGGGCCGTGTCCGGGCTTCTGTGCAGGCTATAAATAGGGGTGCTTGTCTCATTTGCAAACCATCCCTTGGCAAACCACCTCTCTCACACTTCACCCACCCACCACCACCATCACAACCCACATCCACCACCATCATCCATCATAGAGTGTGTGAGTAGTCTCAGGGTCCAAGATTGATCGTAAGAGTTCTTGACAATCAAAGGCCATGTTTGCCTAAGTCTCTTACATCACTTGGTGAAGACAAGTGTTTAGTGTAATACTTTTTATTTTTAATCTTTTCGCACTTTTTATTTGGTTATGTATTAATGACTTTAATAACTATTTTTTATGTTGAAGGTGAATCTTCCTTATCAATTTGTCCATGGTGTCTTGGCGTTATTTTACTGTCTATATAAAATAAAAGATTTTCACCATTCATATCTCCACGGTCTATATGGAGATATGTTGGCTACCTGGTCGGGGGTTAAGGGAATGATTTGGTAAGAGTCTTGCCTTGTTCAGTGTATAGATCCTGCAAGGACTTGGGTCAAGCTTAGTAGGACCTCCTTCAATACCCACTGGTATTGGATGGCAGGGGTTCGAATTTCTTGATGCCCTCATATGTAAACTACTATTAAAACTTTAACCCGGCTATTTAGGATTGTATCCCTGCTGACTCAAACTACTTAGCCGAGGGTAACGTCACCTTCAAAAGAGGGGCTTACCACATTACGCATTAATAACTTAATTAATTATCTTTCAATAATCCAACCCTTTAGGATTGTATCCTTGCTGACTCAAACTACTGGGTTGAGGGTAACGTCACCTTCAAAAGAGGGGCCTACTACTATAACTAAGATAATCTCTTAAAAAGTGCAAAGTGCGGAAATAATCAAAGGTTACACTAAAGGCGAGTCGGATCCGAGTGATTCATCTTGTCTATCTGTTTTTTTTTCAGCATTTTAGTTTCTATTTTATAGTTTAAAACCTTTTTCTAAATTTTTGATTTGATTAGACGTTGAGGATAAATCGGTATTAAAAGCTCTTGTGTCCTTGGACGACCTCAGTATCTTACCAATACTATACTACGCTCACGATGGGTGCACTTGCCCATATGTGTGTTTGGTGTTAGTAAAATATCGTGTTTTATAAATTTAAAACTTGACTAAACTGGTTAAAAAGGGCTAAAAAATATACATAAAATATATACCACCACACACGCATCAAGTTTTTAGCGCCACTGCCGGGGACACAAGGATTTTAAGAAAGTTAGGGATCAACGGCCTAATCGTTTTTTCTTATTTTTATGTTTTTTTAGGATTTTTATAAATATTTCAGCTTTTGCAGAGCTCAGCACGGGCCGTGCCTGGTTGGACACGGGCCGTGCCCAGCATTGTTACTGGCAGTTTTTATTTTCCGAGTTACAGAGGGTTGAGCACGGGGCCGTGTCGGTGCAACATGGGGCCGTGTCGAGCTCCTCAGTAACAGGGATCCTGAAAACAATCACTGTATCTCCGACCACGGGCCGTGTTCATCTGAGCACGGGGCCGTGGTGAAACTTCTGACCAACGTTCTTTTTGTTTTTATTGCAGGATTTGGAACCTAGGCGCCACATCTGAACTTTCCACGTAGTGTATGAGCTCTAGTTCTAGTAGGGACATAAAAGAACCTTTAGACGAACCCGAACGCTTTCTAAGAAAAAGACTCACGGCTAAAAACCAAGAGAAAGTTTCGGGGGACCCACTTCCAATGGCGAACCAACGTACCCTCATGGATTACCTACGTCCCACCGTAGGTAATCTCGGCGCCGCTATCAATGCACCGAATGTCGAGGCCAACAACTTCGAACTTCGGCCGCATTTGATACAAATGCTCCAAAACTCCGCAACCTTCCATGGGCTTGCGGATGAGGATCCCCATCTACATATTACTAACTTCTTAGAAATATGTGATACCTTTCGGATCAATGGAGCATCAAATGACGCCATCAGCCTTCGAATGTTTCCATTTTCACTAAAAGACCGAGCTAAGGCTTGGCTTAATACCCTCCCAGTTGGCTCGGTAAACACATGGGATGAACTAGCCCAAAAGTTTCTATATAAGTATTTCCCTCCTGCTAAAACGGCTAAATTAATGACTGAAATTTACACATATTCACAAGAGGACGGGGAATCCTTATATGAAACTTGGGAAAGGTTCAAGGAGCTACTAAGGAAGTGTCCTCATCATGGTCTTGCGGTATGGCAACAAGTATCCACTTTCTATAATGGGTTGTTGCCACACACAAGACAAACACTCGACTCTAGCTCCGGGGGACTTTTAGGTAATCGCCGCCCAAATGAAATTTATAATCAAATTGAGGAAATTGCTCAAACCAATTTTCAATGGCACATTCCCCGAGGCACGAAATCTATTGCCCCAGGCGCCCATAAGGTTGATGAGAGCACTTCCTTGCAAGCCCAAATCGAAGCCCTTTCTTCAAAAATCAAAAAGTTAGAAATGGCAAAAACGGCTTCGGTTATGGCTTGCGAGGGGTGTGGTGGGCCACATGAAAATTGGAGTTGTATGAAAGAAATAGATAATCAAACAGAATCGGTAAACTACATTGATAATAGACCTAGGCTGTCAGGTCCTCCATTGGGTACCTACAACCAAGGATGGCGTAATCACCCTAACCTTGGTTGGAGAGAACCCGGCAATAGTTGTAACCAACAAAATCTAAACCAACGAACAAACTTTCAACAACCAAGAAACGAGTCACAAAATTTCTCTCAACAAGGGGGACGAGAAAGGCTTGAAGATAACGTATCTTGCCTCATCTCCGACACCGAAAAGAAAAACTCGGATCGATTTCAACAACTTGAATCGAATTTTAGAAATCAACAAGCTAGTATTCAAAACATTGAAAAACAATTAAATCAACTAGCCCAAAATTTCTCTGAGAGACCACAAGGCGCATTACCAAGTAATACCGAAACCAACCCAAAGGCACAAGTACATCTCATCACATTGAGAAACTGTACCGTGGGTCCCGAGGAGGCTCCATTACCTCCAACAGAAAAAAGCCGATCTAGCCAAACCACAACTCCACCAACGCCCCAACAAGAGACGGCTCCTCCACCAAATCAAGAGCCCACCAAGAAACCTCCGGTTCCGTGTGACACCTGTGCTTATAGTCATTGTAAACAATTCAGTTATCAATAAAACAATGTTATTTGATCCCAATATTTGTTTGTTTATGTTTGACATTTTTCATGTTTTGGTTTTTGTTCAATTTCAAACTCTATATCGCTTTCTGGAGAGTTATACGCAAACTGGTGCGTAAACGTAATCAGTTTAACGCGACAAACACTCCGGAACATCAACATATGCTTAACATACCTTAAATAACCTTTACATAACTTAGAAATAAGTTTTGAAGGCTTTGGTATGGCAAAATCAAGTTTATTCGCTTATAGGGACTAAATTCGACAAACTGCGAAAGTACACCGATTCATACTGTAACAGACATTCCGAAACATGACCATAAGTTAAACATACCATAAATATCCTTTACATAGCTTAGAAATATGCTTTGAGGGGTTCGGTGTGCTAAAACAAACTTTTTGGTCATTCAGGGACTAAAAGCGTCAAAAAGTGCATAAGTTTGCATTTTCGCGCATATCTTACGTTCTGAATATATTCGGACATCCAAAAATTTAGGTAATCATTAAAATATTTTATTTTAGTGATTGGCTTGTCAAAACTTCATTCGTTTCGCAATTTGGATCGTTTTCGCGTCCGTTACGACTTCCGTCGTAATTAACCGAACAACGCATCCGTACAGCCAAACGAACTGACATCCGACATATTTTTGAGCATATTTTAAGTTCCCTATACTTTAACTTCATATTTGAGTCTTAAAATGAGGTTAACGGGGCTTAAACGTGTAAAAACGCATCAAAAATCAAGTTCGGAGACTCAGGGGCCTGTTCTGCCATCTTGTGAAACTTTCTGCCAGCAAACCAGGTCCTTACGGACCGTATGGGTATGCTTACGGTCCATAAGCCCTTTCCAGATTAGAAGACTTCATTTTCTAAAAACCCAGCTGTTCCCATGGTTTTGCACATAGTTTCTCCTATTCTATGGGCTGGTTTTGGGCTCCCATGGTTTTAGAATTCAGTGGGTGCAAGTGTATGGACTGGATTGAAGCTAGGTTTTCAAGAAACGATCTTAATGGTTGTACGAAAACTATAAATACCCCCACCATTTTCACCCCCAACTCACACTTGATTTTGAAATTTCTCTAAGTTGATGTGTTTATCACTTCATACCTGAGAATATTTGGAATCAAACCTCCATTCTTGGACCTTTTGTAAGTCCTATTTCGTTCTTTTACGCGTTTTTAGCGTGAAAGTCTAACTTTGTTTGACTTTCTGCATTGACCAGTTTATGGTCAACACGAAGTTCGTTTGAACTTCATAACGTGAGCGTAATCACGATGGTTATAGTCCCTTGTAACTATACCTACTGATTACCACGTTACTTAGGCATAGTGACGAGTCGTAGTTTCGGCCAAAATGCTTATTCTTTCGTATTTTGTAACCAAACTACTCTTGGGTATCAAGACCCTTTGTTTTGATACCAAACCTGTTTTCAAACTTCGTTAAACATGTTTTAACATGTTTAACTCGTCACTTTTAGATTTGTGCTTATGTAGGGTCGTAAGGTAAGCGATCTAATCAATCGCTTATACTTCCGAACCTGACCCGTTTGGTCGATCATTAGGATCCGACCAAACACATTAGGTGACCATGGTTGTATAGGGAATAACCTTCCGAGGTTATACTTTATGGTCACGTCGTTTAAGTAGTTGTATGATAGGTAGTTTATATGCCTTAGGAACATGACCAAAATGCCCTTTTTGCGCCAAAATTCATTTTAAGCATATGTAACGTAATTTTTGACATCTAAACTAATTAGGCAACAATATTAGACATGTTAAGGTATATTTTACTTGTCATAGGACTAGTTAGGCGGTCCGAAAGCGTTTCACGCGAACAACGCGTTAAAGTAGCGTAAGCTACCTATACGAGTCGTAATGGGTTATAAGCACTTAGGATAGGTTCCATTTTAGAATGTAGGCTTTGTTAAACCATATTACATGAGTTCGTATATTCATTTGGTTAACGAAACCACAATTTATCCAATCCTCCGATTTAGGTCCGTTTATTAACGTAGTTACCTATATTAGGTGCCGTTTGATTTCCGTGATCTCTAGCATTGCTTGGTTGTTATTCAAGGACTTCTAGGCAATCTCAAGTGAGTACATAGACCCCTCTTTTACTGTTTTTCAAATGTTTTGGGGTGAAACACATGTGCCTACTTGTTACTTTCGTGCTTTCCATGTTTTCATATCATATGCTTGTTATGTTCATTCGTACACTTATAGTACATGATTTCATTGTGTTTTTGCTATGTATGTCCTTTGTTGCATACTTAGTACATCGTTTTACATTACATTTTATGCTATGTATGTCCATTTAGTTCATACTTAGTACATTGTTTTAAATTACATTTCACGTTGTGTATGTCCATTCAGTGCATACTTAGTGCATTATTTTACATCACATCACATGCTATGTATGTTCAGTTGTTGCATACTTAGTACATTTGTTTCACATCACATGCTATGTATGTCCATTTGTTGCATACTTAGTACATTTGTTTTTCATCACATGCTTACATTTTGGTATGACATTTGGTTTGTTTAAATGGGACCAAAATACGTTCATTAACATTGGCCATGTCGTTCGTTAGTAGGTAGTTGTACCATAGGAATTGACAACTCCCGTTCCTGACATCCTAGGTATGTTTGGATGGAAGGAATGACCGAATTCGATACACATAACTCAGATAAACCTTTAATTTGTTTAAGGGTTTATCGACACAGTCTCAAAGCTTGAATGTATGCATTTTCACAATACCGCATAGATGTTTGTATCAGTATAGCATGCATTTCCACAAAACATAACTTTGATTTAAACTGAGTTTTACTTCAATACTTTGTTTTTGTGCATTTTACCTATGGTTTAGTTGATATATTTCACATGCCATACGTGATATTTTGGATACACATTACATGATTTACATTTGACACATGAACATTTTGACATTTATTACATGGTTTACATTTTGACATAAACATTTTGACAATTGGTTTAAACATAAACATTTTACATTGGTGGTTTGTTTGGGTAAGTGATTTAAGTAACGAGGCGTGTGTAATATGATACAAGCATGGTGGATACGCCGCCGGTACTTCCTATATATAAGTGCTTGTATGATATTACATATCGTAGCGTTATTTAAATCATTTCAATTTAGACATATAACATTTTACATATATAACATATTTTTCACAAGACATTGTTTTACAAAACAGTTTGTTTTATACAACTCATTTTACTTGGTTATTTTATTAACCATACACCTTTCTTTTATATAATCTGATTTCTTATCACATTTTCATATGATTTATAAAAGAAAACATTTAACAAGATTCATGACCAATTTTTATTAAACATTTCTTTAAACCTAAGTCATGAATCCTATTTTCATAAAACCTATGTATCTCACAAGCATTTTTATGCTGACGTACCTATTTTCACATGTGTTTTCAAGAGCTGGTGCATAGGTTTGAGCAGAATACACTAGGGTGGACTCGGGCCTTAGTGACATAAAATGAAGCTAGACTAGTTAAATAATGTTATGTACTCTTGCTTTCTTTTGTTTAAGACAATGTAACTCTCATGTTTGATAAATAAAACATAACTTTGAATGCCATGGTTGTGAAACAATAATTCTGTTACAACACTCCCCGACGTTTCCGCCACGATTTGATGTTTTACGTGGTCGGGGTGTGACAAAAGAGTTGGTATCAGAGCCAATGGTTATAGGGAATTAGGCTATTAGTATTGCTTTGACCTAGACTATAACCTTTCTAGGACCCTAACACAAGTTGTCTTGTATTTAGATCTTAAACATGCACTTCACCTATCCTTAGGTGATTACCAAAACAAGAACCCAATTTTCCAAAACGGTTTTTGAAAATCAATCATCTGTTTTTAAATGATTTGTTATAAGGTTTTTGAACCCTTCAATGATTCTTTTGGCCGTGTGCCTTCCAAGTTTTCAAATCTCGTCAAAGTTTTGGGTTCTAAATAATGTGAACACGTGCAAACTGGAAGGGTGAATGCCTGTACCCTGGGTTTTCTGTCTAAGGCTAGAGTGTTCGTACAAATCCACATAATCGGACCAGTCACTCTTACATGGGAACTCTTGGGGTGAGTGTTCACTTATAGGCGAGCATGTCTTCGCGATACATTATTTTTGACTCATTTACTTTGATTAGTCACTGTGTGTCGTTTGTTTGCTTTGTGATACGGATAAATGACCACCATCTTTGCTTTTGTCGATTTTGTTTCATCTCATTCTTTTCATCTAATTATCTCACTCGTTTCCTCTCATGTTTCCTCTTTTAGAATGCCTCCTCGACGCGAAAATCCACTATTTAATGCCGAAATGGCAGATATCATGGCGCAACATATGGATGCTGTACTCCCAGACATAATTGCTCAAGTGAACCAAGCCAACAATAACCAGAATGCTCCATGCAATTTCAAGAGTTTCAATTCGGCAAAACCACTCAAGTTTAGTGGTTCTGAAGGAGCAACTGGGCTCCTACAGTGGTTGAGAGCATTGAGAGTACGTTTCGTCACGTTCAGTGTCCTGAAAATCGGAAAGTCGAGATTGATGTGACAACCCGAACTTCCAAGGTTAGTTTGTAATCTTGATTCCACGCTATTTCTCTTTCATGTTTTTCTTAGTTGTGTGGAACCGGTTAAACGAAAACGTATTTGGGCCGCGCACACTTTGGGCCGCAAATACGCTCTAGAAACATGTAACCTAATCCGACCCACATTAATCGAATCACATAAGTTGTTTGGCTTATCTCCGGCCCATATGACTTGGCCACTTATGTATCAGTTAGCAAATATCCAATCGGCCCATATGTGTTGTGTATATGTATTATTTGATTTGGCCCAACTGTGTGTTATTTAACAATATGTGATCGGCCTACTTGTGTTGTTTGATAATATAACCAATCAGATGTATCATGCATATCCCACAAATTACAACACAACCAAACCCTATTTCTTACTTGTGTGTGCGACGGCGAAGACCAGACCCCCCCCCCCCCCCCCCCGCCCCCCCTGTGCGAAGATAATAGTGGTTAGCAACTTCTACTTGTTGACTTTCATTTTTGTGAGGTATTATTCAATTATGATGTAAATGACAATTATATGCTGAATATGTGAATTGCCATTATGAAAATACCTTATAACAATACATGTGAAGCACCTTGAAATTGCAACCAATTTAGATAAGGATACATTAATATTGTCGGCCATGTTATTCATATTTGCATGAAAAGAATTGTCAGTGACATGTGATATATATATATTTGTTAATTGGTGAGTCCCTTGGTCATTTGCTTTAATGAATAACTTATGCTAACATAAACTGCTAATAGATGGGATGTGATAAAGAACATGTTTGGTGTTAACTTGATGGGATCGTGGTATGTAAAATAATGAATAGGTTATATGTTTTTAGTTGTGTGATCGATTAATGATATGGTTGTACATGTAAATTAGGTCGGTTAATGCCATGATCATATGTTCAGGTTAATAAATGGCTTGATACGTATGGCCAGGATAGAACACTTGGCCCAGGATTTCATGTCATGCTGTGTGATGTCGATATCAATTAAATGCGCACTGATGATGATGATATATGTTTTTTTCTGGTAATTATATAAACTAGTAATATGTGGGTTATTGATTGGGTTGTTAAATAGATGGCATGTTAAGAACAAGGTGTAACAGTCTTGAACCGTGAAGTGGTGAATTGATTTTGTGTAATGATTGAAAACTAGGTGTAATTGTATAATAAATTGCATAAGCCATCTAGGACAAGTTGATGATTACTGGATGTATTTGGGCTGATTACATGTGAATTGGCAGAATGTTTAGAGTAGATAAAACGACAATATGTATACATTTTATTAACTGGTGGCTGAACATGGTAGTTGATAAATGCATGATTTTTGAATCAGTAGTACACACCGGATAGTAGAAGTATTGCATGATCATTGAGGGTGGGTAATCTGGGGTTGGGTTGGATCACAAATGAGGGAAACCAGCTACACCTGGCTGGGCACATCTGGGCCGCAGCTGCAAAATGCAATCAACTGGGCCGGTTGGGAGGGGCACGGCCCAACTGCGGATTGATGGGTGGTCGCTGGACCGAACCCTCTTGTTGGGAACTGGGCTGCACGCTGGAATGTTATCATGGGTCGGTAATATTGTGTCCGATTACTAGTGGGCCGGACACAAACATTCCAGGATGATTGAACCTAGTAGGGTCAGGGACTAGTGATATGTATTGGCTGTATAAGTGTGGTAGAGGGTATTAAGTGGGTCGAAATCCTGAACTGGTTATATGTAACTATGTTGGTTACCTGTATGACATGATGAATTGTTACCATGTGAATTGGGGTATGGTGTTGTGTTAACTGTTATTGTGAATAAACCGTGATCAGAATACTTGCCTAACCTACGTGACAATATGTGTTGCATGATTGCTATTGCATGTGAATGAATACGTGAGCACATGGAACTAACTAACTCTGTTAAATCGGTAGGATTTGATCGGTTAACTATTAAACAAGCGCTTAGTCTGACCGAGCAAACCTAAGGTGAGTTCACTACATTCGAGCATGCGTCCCAGTGGTTGGGGACAGTCAGTGGGGATCCCGTGGAGGGATAAGTCTTTTGGGTAAAAACGGGTATATTGGTTAATATTCTCACCTATCATTTTTGTAAGTCCCTTATTATGTTACCTGGAGGGTAACGGGTATTAGTTGGTAGCGCTACTTAGGTTTGGCACCCTCACACCGCTCCTAGAGAGGACGGATGTGAACTAATGACCCAGTCGTGGCCCAGTACTAGATAGGAGTACGTGGGAAGGGCAGTCATGTATTTCAGGAGCCGTCTTGTTCGGAATTGAGATATTAACAATATTACTTGCATTGGTTATCGAACTGTTTTACATTCAACTGGTAACAAACGCTTTCTTAAACTGTGGACTCGCCAGCTTTGTCTGATACACTTGTTACATGCTCGCAGGTCGTTAGGTACTTGGGAACAGGAACTTGCTGGCTGGAGGGCGTGAGTGGTCATGGTTGCATTGATGGGTTTATTTATCAAACATTTAATTACTATGGTCGTTGGAAAGTATTTACATTATGTTACGTTAACGCTTCCGCTGAACTTGATGGTTTTCGACTTACTTATCTTTGGGTTTTATTACTATTAAAATGATGAAACTTTATTTTAAACTTATGGATTCAATGTAGTTGGTGGCTCATTACTAGTGGACACACGCCTAACAGGGATACTCCCTAAGTGGTAATTTGAGGGTGTGACAGTTTGGTATCAGAGCCACGGGTTATAGTGAACTTGGTTTTAAAATGTTTTATAAAACCAGACTATAACTGAACTGATCCGACATTGACCATGACACTCAGCTCCAGGCAGCAAGGTTCGTCTCTTGTTTACTATTGCATAGCATATTTAGTACATACTCATGATTAGTATCACACTCAAACGCACACCTGATATTACAATACGAATTTCTATGTTATCGGTCTATGCTACGTGTTTTAAGAGTAGGACCCTTCTTGAACTTACATGCTCTATGTTGTGATGTCATCGATCATGCTGCTTGAATTTGGGGAAACCTTTTAACACGAGTTGGGAGGAACTGAGATAAACATGCAACTTGGGTTATTATTATGGGTGCACACATAATAACAACGTGGGGTGCATGTGAGTCCCAGTAAATCTCGACTAGTGTGAAAAAGGAATTCCGCGTTGTTAGTCAATCTTGTATTAGAACCTCGAAAACTGTGAATACCATAGCAATGCTTGGCATCTACTTGAACTTGTCTGTTAAATTCGTTCCTTTTTCCCATATTTATAGAATCATGAACGGACGTGGTGGAGGCCGTCGTGGTTGACGTGGTGGAGGCCGCGGTGGTGGACGTGGCCAAATCAATATGACACAAGCTGAGTTAGCGGATTTAATCAACGCCCAGGTGGCTGCAGCCTTGGCAGCTTATCAGGCTGGTACGACATGTACCAAATACTCTTTCTCCTTGAGTCTTACTTGTTGTTATATTTTCTCTCATTAATAGGTCAGCCGGCGCCACAAAATCCGCCTCACCCACCTGTTTGCACGTTTAAAACCTTCATGGATTGTAAGCCGCAGACCTTCAGTGGGACTGAAGGGGCTGTAGGACTCTTGCGCTGGTTCGAAAAGGCAGAGTCCGTATTCGCAATGTGTAACTGCCCGGTTGGGGACAGAGTGAAATTTGCTGCGGGCACGCTCGAAGATGGTGCCTTGACCTGGTGGAATGCCCAGGTTCAGCTGTTAGGCATCGAGGCAGCGAACGCCACTACGTGGGACGACTTTAAAGAATTGATGAGGGAGGAATATTGTCCTCGTGATGAAATACAGAAATTAGAAAACGAGTATTATGATTTGAAAATGGTGGGATCCGAAATTGAAGCATACGTGAAGCGATCGTATGAGTTGGCTGACTTGTGTCCGAATTTGTCTCGACCTATGCCTCGAAGAATTGAGTTGTTTATCAAGGGATTACCTCCACGGGTGAAGGGTTTGGTTACTGCGGCAAACCTTAATAACTTAACTCAGATTGTCCGTTTGGCTCACAAGATCGTTGATCAAGAAGTGGAGAGCAATTCACTACCACCACGTATTTCTAGTACTACTACAGCCGCTACTACTTCCACTGCACCTGCTACTGATAGCAAGCGTAAGTGGAACGATATGGACAAGGGGTCCAACTCTGCACAGCCTCAGAAGAAGACGGATACTGGCAGCAACCGCAGTTTCAGCCAGTCATCATCAGTGAATCAAAACCAGAGTAACAAGTCAGGGCAGGGATCATATGCGGGGAAGCTACCTTTGTGCAACAAGTGTAACTATCATCACAAGGGACAGTGTGCTCGGGTTTGTCATCGGTGTAACCGATCAGGTCACGTGGCTAGGGATTGTAGGGCTACACTTCCAGCTTAGCAGCAGCCATCACAGCAGTCGGGCAGACAACAGACTCAGCAGAACCAGGGTACTCAAAAAGGGTGTTATCAGTTTGGGGCCGAGGGGCACTTCAAGCGAGACTGCCCTCAGCTGAAGCAGAACACAGGGGGTAACAACGGGAATAACAATGCGGGAAACAATGGGGGTAATGTTGCGCGTGGGCGCGGGTTTGTGTTAGGAGCGGGGGAAGCGCGGAACGACGGCAACGTGGTTACTGGTACGTTTTCAGTAAACGGTGTATTTGCTTCTATTTTATTTGACTCTGGTGCCGATTGGAGTTACGTGTCTTTGGGGTTCAGTTCTCAGTTAGGGTTAAGTCCTACACCTCTCGTAATGAAACACATAGTAGAGATAGCAAATGGTAAAACAATCGAAGCTTCACATGTCCTAGTTGGGTGTAAACTCGATCTTCTGGGTCAAGTATTTGATATTGACCTACTTCCCATTACTCTTGGAAGCTTTAACGTGATTATCGGCATGGACTGGTTGTCCAAGCATCAGGCGGAGATTCTCTGTAAGGAGAAGATCGTACGTGTCCCCCTCCCTGGTGGAGAATCTTTATCGGTTCAGGGTCATCGTAGTGGGACCCCAGTTAGTATTGTTTCAGCAATGAAGGCTCAGAAGTATCTGCGTAAGGGCTATCCTGCTATTTTAGCCCTTGTCACTGATTCACAGTCTGATGAAAGGAAGATTGAGGATCTTCCAGTTGTTCGTGAATATCCTGACGTATTTCCTGAGGAACTCCCTGGTTTACCTCCACATCGTCAGGTGGAATTCCAGATTGACCTCGCCCCAGCGGCAGCCCCGGTTGCTCGTGCGCCATACCGTCTTGCGCCAGGGGAGTTACAGGAATTGTCAAACCAACTCCAAGAGCTGTTGGATAGGGGTTTCATCCGACCTAGCTCTTCCCAGTGGGGAGCCCCCGTTCTATTTGTGAAGAACAAGGAGGATCATGAGCGGCATCTACGCCTTATCCTAGAACTTCTGAGGAGGGAGCAGTTGTACGCGAAATTTTCTAAGTGTGATTTTTGGATACGGGAGGTACATTTTCTGGGGCATATAGTTAATGAGATGGGCATACATGTGGATCCTGCCAAGATCGATGCCATTAGAAATTGGGCGGCACCAAAGAATCCTTCGGAAGTGCGGCAATTTCTCGGTCTAGCGGGGTATTATCGTCGTTTTATTCAGAACTTCTCGAAGATTGCTCAGCCACTCACCTCATTAACACAGAAGAAGGTAGTTTACTCTTGGGGAACGAAACAGGATGATGCTTTCCAGCTTTTGAAACAAAAATTATGCAGCGCGCCAATTCTATCTCTACCAGATGGTACCGAGGATTTTGTGGTTTATTGTGATGCTTCGATTCAGGGTCTCGGTTGCGTGTTGATGCAACGCGAGAAGGTGATAGCTTACGCTTCTCGACAGTTGAAAGTACACGAGAAGAACTACACGATACATGACTTGGAGTTAGGAGCAGTGGTCTTTGCACTGAAGATTTGGAGGCATTATTTGTACGGTATGAAATGCACCATCTATACTGATCACAAGAGCCTTCAGCATATCTTCGACCAGAAAGAATTGAATATGCGTCAGCGTCGTTGGGTAGAGTTGTTCAATGATTACGAGTGTGCCATCAAGTATCACCCAGGTAAAGCTAACGTTGTAGCAGATGCTCTTAGCCGCAAGGAAACGAAGCCGAAGCGTGTTCGTGCTCTACAGCTTACTATTCACTCTGATCTACCCACACGGATTCATTCAGCTCAGGTCGAGGCCTTAAAGGTTGGAAACATTGAAGCAGAGGGTTTGCGTGGTATGAATAAGAAGTTCGAGCAAAAGTCTGATGGCATTTACTATTTTATGGGGAGATTATGGGTTCCTCTGTTTGGCGATCTCCGCGAACTTGTGATGGATGAAGCACATAAGTCTCGATACTCTGTTCACCCGGGATCTGATAAGATGTATCAGGATCTCAAAGTCTTGTATTGGTGGCCGAATATGAAAGCTATCATCGCAACATACGTGAGTAAGTGCTTGACCTGTGATAGAGTCAAAGCGGAGTACCAGAAACCTTCGGGTCTACTCCAGCAGCCAGAGATACCCACGTGGAAATGGGAACAAATCGCCATGGATTTTGTTACGGGATTACCGAGAACGCAGGCTGGGAACGATACTATTTGGGTGATTGTCGACCGTCTCACGAAGTCAGCACACTTCCTGGCAATCAAGGAAACAGATAAGTATTCCCAGCTTGCAGCAGTTTATCTTAAGGAGGCTGTATCTAGGCACGGGGTACCAACTTCTATCATTTCAGATCGAGATCCGCGTTTTACTTCTGAGTTATGGCAAGCTATGCACAGATCATTCGGTTCACGCCTCGATATGAGTACTGCTTATCACCCCCAGACAGATGGCCAGAGTGAACGCACCATTCAGACGCTTGAAGATATGTTGCGGGCATGTGTGATTGATTTTGGGAAAGGATGGGAGAAACATTTGCCGTTGATAGAGTTCTCCTACAACAACAGCTACCATACTAGTATCAAGGCAGCTCCGTTCGAAGCATTATACGGGCGGAAATGCCGTTCTCCTCTCTGTTGGGCCGAAGTGGGAGACAGTCAGATTACGGGTCCTGAGCTTGTACTGGAAACTTCGGAGAAGATTATTCAGATCAGGAACCGCATGGCAGCAGCGCGTGACCGTCAGAAGAGCTACGCCGACAAGCGTAGCAAACCGTTAGAGTTTGCAGTAGATGATCGGGTTATGTTGAAAGTTTCACCGTGGAAGGGCGTTGTACGCTTCGGGAAGCGTGGCAAGCTTAATCCGCGATACGTTGGGCCGTTTAAGATTTTGGAGCGTATCGGTAAAGTCGCTTACAAGCTTGAGTTACCTGCTGAGTTGGGTAATGTTCACGATGTCTTTCACGTTTCACAATTGAAGAAGTGTTTGGTTGACGAAACACTAGTTGTACCGCTGCAAGAGCTCAAGATTGATGATAAGCTACAATTTGTTGAAGAGCCTATTGAGATCATGGATCGGGAGGTCAAGGTACGTAAACATAGTCGTATTCCGATTGTTAGAGTTCGTTGGAACTCAAGACGTGGACCGGAGTTCACGTGGGAGCGGGAGGATCAAATGAAGCTTAAGTATCCTCATCTTTTTTCTAACGGCAAGTCTAAACCGGGTGAAACAAGTGAATTTCGGGACGAAATTCCTCTTCAAGTTGGGGATGATGTCACACCTGAGCAAAATCCGCAACAATTCTGATTATCACCTCACTCTTTCGTGCCTACTTGTCAATTTTCGGGACGAAATTTCTTTCAAGTTGGGGATGATGTGACAACCCGAACTTCCAAGGTTAGTTTGTAATCTTGATTCCACGCTATTTCTCTTTCATGTTTTTCTTAGTTGTGTGGAACCGGTTAAACGAAAACGTATTTGGGCCGCGCACACTTTGGGCCGCAAATACGCTCTAGAAACATGTAACCTAATCCGACCCACATTAATCGAATCACATAAGTTGTTTGGCTTATCTCCGGCCCACATGACTTGGCCACTTATGTATCAGTTAGCAAATATCCAATCGGCCCATATGTGTTGTGTATATGTATTATTTGATTTCGCCCAACTGTGTGTTATTTAACAATATGTGATCGGCCCACTTGTGTTGTTTGATAATATAACCAATCAGACGTATCATGCATATCCCACAAATTACAACACAACCAAACCCTATTTCTTACTTGTGTGTGCGACGGCGAAGACCAGACCCCCCCCCTGTGCGAAGATAATAGTGGTTAGCAACTTCTACTTGTTGACTTTCATTTTTGTGAGGTATTATTCAATTATGATGTAAATGACAATTATATGCTGAATATGTGAATTGCCATTATGAAAATACCTTATAACAATACATGTGAAGCACCTTGAAATTGCAACCAATTTAGATAAGGATACATTAATATTGTCGGCCATGTTATTCATATTTGCATGAAAAGAATTGTCAGTGACATGTGATATATATATATTTGTTAATTGGTGAGTCCCTTGGTCATTTGCTTTAATGAATAACTTATGCTAACATAAACTGCTAATAGATGGGATGTGATAAAGAACATGTTTGGTGTTAACTTGATGGGATCGTGGTATGTAAAATAATGAATAGGTTATATGTTTTTAGTTGTGTGATCGATTAATGATATGGTTGTACATGTAAATTAGGTCGGTTAATGCCATGATCATATGTTCAGGTTAATAAATGGCTTGATACGTATGGCCAGGATAGAACACTTGGCCCAGGATTTCATGTCATGCTGTGTGATGTCGATATCAATTAAATGCGCACTGATGATGATGATATATGTTTTTTTCTGGTAATTATATGAACTAGTAATATGTGGGTTATTGATTGGGTTGTTAAATAGATGGCATGTTAAGAACAAGGTGTAACAGTCTTGAACCGTGAAGTGGTGAATTGATTTTGTGTAATGATTGAAAACTAGGTGTAATTGTATAATAAATTGCATAAGCCATCTAGGACAAGTTGATGATTACTGGATGTATTTGGGCTGATTACATGTGAATTGGCAGAATGTTTAGAGTAGATAAAACGACAATATGTATACATTTTATTAACTGGTGGCTGAACATGGTAGTTGATAAATGCATGATTTTTGAATCAGTAGTACACACCGGATAGTAGAAGTATTGCATGATCATTGAGGGTGGGTAATCTGGGGTTGGGTTGGATCACAAACGAGGGAAACCAGCTACACCTGGCTGGGCACATCTGGGCCGCAGCTGTAAAATGCAATCAACTGGGCCGGTTGGGAGGGGCACGGCCCAACTGCGGATTGATGGGTGGTCGCTGGACCGAACCCTCTTGTTGGGAACTGGGCTGCACGCTGGAATGTTATCATGGGTCGGTAATATTGTGTCCGATTACTAGTGGGCCGGACACAAACATTCCAGGATGATTGAACCTAGTAGGGTCAGGGACTAGTGATATGTATTGGCTGTATAAGTGTGGTAGAGGGTATTAAGTGGGTCGAAATCCTGAACTGGTTATATGTAACTATGTTGGTTACCTGTATGACATGATGAATTGTTACCATGTGAATTGGGGTATGGTGTTGTGTTAACTGTTATTGTGAATAAACCGTGATCAGAATACTTGCC
This sequence comes from Helianthus annuus, assembly GCF_002127325.2. Lineage (NCBI taxonomy): Eukaryota > Viridiplantae > Streptophyta > Magnoliopsida > Asterales > Asteraceae > Helianthus > Helianthus annuus. The sequence continues at coordinate 149,384,781 of NC_035440.2, forward strand.
TAACCTACGTGACAATATGTGTTGCATGATTGCTATTGCATGTGAATGAATACGTGAGCACATGGAACTAACTAACTCTGTTAAATCGGTAGGATTTGATCGGTTAACTATTAAACAAGCGCTTAGTCTGACCGAGCAAACCTAAGGTGAGTTCACTACATTCGAGCATGCGTCCCAGTGGTTGGGGACAGTCAGTGGGGATCCCGTGGAGGGATAAGTCTTTTGGGTAAAAACGGGTATATTGGTTAATATTCTCACCTATCATTTTTGTAAGTCCCTTATTATGTTACCTGGAGGGTAACGGGTATTAGTTGGTAGCGCTACTTAGGTTTGGCACCCTCACACCGCTCCTAGAGAGGACGGATGTGAACTAATGACCCAGTCGTGGCCCAGTACTAGATAGGAGTACGTGGGAAGGGCAGTCATGTATTTCAGGAGCCGTCTTGTTCGGAATTGAGATATTAACAATATTACTTGCATTGGTTATCGAACTGTTTTACATTCAACTGGTAACAAACGCTTTCTTAAACTGTGGACTCGCCAGCTTTGTCTGATACACTTGTTACATGCTCGCAGGTCGTTAGGTACTTGGGAACAGGAACTTGATGGCTGGAGAGCGTGAGTGGTCATGGTTGCATTGATGGGTTTATTTATCAAACATTTAATTACTATGGTCGTTGGAAAGTATTTACATTATGTTACGTTAACGCTTCCGCTGAACTTGATGGTTTTCGACTTACTTATCTTTGGGTTTTATTACTATTAAAATGATGAAACTTTATTTTAAACTTATGGATTCAATGTAGTTGGTGGCTCATTACTAGTGGACACACGCCTAACAGGGATACTCCCTAAGTGGTAATTTGAGGGTGTGACAGCTTCCAGTGTGTTTCAGAAGTTACATGGTATGTCACACCCTGGCTTTGTGGAAGCGTGGGTTTATTTGGTGTGACTTCTTAATACCATAGCATAATCACAATAATGCTATATGAAAATAAAACCATGATGTTCATCCATTCATTCACGTTTAAAAAGTAAGACACAACAACATTGTTTTAAAAGTTGACATAACAGAACAAACACAACCATGACATAACGATAACATGTTCAACGACATAACCAAAAGACTTGACTAAAAACGCAGTTTAAGACTTGTGACCCGTCCAGGAAAAGATCACATTTCCTAAACTTGGATGACATCATTATTCCTTATGCAGCGTGACGTGATGCATACCGTACCAGATCCACTAATTTCCTGAAATACATGCAGTTTGAAAAATCAACAAAAAGTTGAGCGAGTTCATGTAAAAGTGAGTATGAATAAACCTTTAAAGTATGTATAAAAGTCCCTGGTATGTAGCAATAAGGAAAAAGAGATCACCAATGGGTTGCAAAGCCACTGGTATGTGTGAGAAAGTGCAGGGAAACTCAAACCTAGCAAATTTGTTACCGGGCTTCGGCTGTAAGACACAGTCACCTCTAGGGCCTCCCCGGCCTCACGGGTGTGGGCTCGCTACACCCAAATAGATCTATCACTCTTGTGTCCCTCGGTCCTAACAAAAAGGATTAATGGCCTCGAGTGTTGTACCCACCCCTCACATGATCTAGTAGTATAAACCCTCCCTACGCTAACCATACCATGTAATAAATGTTTGTAATAATTGTCGCATGTATTTCACCCCGAAGTATAAAACTGAAAACAGTAAAGAGAAAAGGGGGACATGAACTCACAGAAGTGTGTATCCAGAAACGCCAAACTCCAACTCAATATGCTGCGTGACGACCTACACGTACTAATGTCTATTAGACGGACGGCCGTGCCTTGGCTTAAGGTTTAACGTTTTTGGTAAACTAGTTAGGTAACTATTTCGTATTCACACTTCTTAATTATTTTATAAGTATATTCCTTCCGAAGGATGGGAGTAATAATACATGTGTGCTTTATAATTCCGAAAATATACTTTTAAGTCTCATTTGAAAAATATATTTTAATCACTTGTCAAAAATGTCTTAAATTCCAAAATATATATATTTTTCCCAAAAATATTATATTTTATTTCATAAGTTTTTCAAAATAATATTTCACCAAAAATGTACAAATAGGAGTATTTTTCTAAAATATACATAAGTTATATTTTTAAAGTTCGCGTTGTAACAATACTTGTATAACTTAAATAATTATTTTGTGAGAGCGTTGGTATTATTTTGGAGTCGTATATTCACGGTATTTCCAAGTTATATTATTTTTACCCTAAAAATAATATATCTAGTTCACATAATAAACAAGCAATCACACAAGCGTTTTATTATAGAATATATATTCTAAATATATATTTAACAGATTTTATTTACGAAAATCCACCTCCGGTACTTGGTTATTTTTGAAATAAAATCGTGGCGAAGTTTATTTTGAAAACCAAGTTAAAAATATATTTGTAACCATTTGTTATAAAAATATTTCCAAGTGTTATATTTTTAGAAAAAATTTCGCCAGAGTTTCCTCTGTAAATGGAGGTGTCCATGCTTTTTAGCATATCATTTTCTTTTATAAAATCAATCAAACAATTTACCAACCAACAATATACAATATTTAATCACTAATCTGGACAAAATAAGACTAAATCACAAACTCATGAACTTGAAGGTTTGTAAAAATATGTAGTAAGTTACTAGCATGCTTAGTAGGTCTTGTTATCTTTAAAAATAAGATTAGTTTCTTAAAAACTTTATTTTTAAAGAATTTGAAGTTTAACAACTTCTAGTCATGATTTACAAAAATATTTCTTTATGAAATTTTCTTGTTACACAAGTGTTTATACCCTTGTTTACTTACTAAAAAATATATTTAGTTCATGCATGATCCGGGTTTTAACAAGACTTGTATCTTTCACTTGGTTCTTTCGAAAAACCACTTGTAGATCTTTAGATCTACAAGTTTACATCTTTATTTTTCAAGAAAAATTACATTATTCAAGTTTCAAGTTCATGGGTGGATGGTTTCATCACCCTTCATATTTCTAGCATTAACATCTTACTAGTTCATGTTCTTAAACATGATCTAGCAAGCCTAGATGATGATCCATCCTACTTCTACTAACAAACAACATCAAATAATCATAACTACACAAGATCTACATGATTTACACACATATCTTCTCTTTATCCACCCTTTATCACTTTATGTTCAAGACTTATGTTCATTAGTGTTCTTTAACATTTCACCATTTAATCATCTATTAACCACTAAAATCAAGAACAAAATGAAGTTTTAGAACACTTACTACTAGCACAAGGCTAGGGAAGAAACAAGGCGTAAAAGTGGTGGATAAAAGAAAACAAGAGTGGTCTTTGAACTTCCGAGTGCACCAAGCTTGTTTGTAGGACTCCTTGCACCTTTGTGTGTATGAGAAATGATTGAACAAGACTTGATGGTGGGTGTATGATGGATGGTGGTGTTCGGCCGTGAGGGTGGAAGAAGGAAGGAGAGAAAGTTTGTTGTTGTGATGGTTGGAAGTGAGAAGATGATTGTCTTGTGAGTTTATTTATAAACCAACTTTCTTCCTTGTCCAACATGTAATATGTTTCTTAATGACCAACATTAACAATAAAATAATCAAAAGCAAGCAAGGGTAGGTCACCCCCATGGTAACCGTCAATTGGGGGGGGGGTATGGGGTTGGGTGGTGATGATTTAGTTAGGATTTAGTTAGAGTTTAAAGTGTTTAGTTAGGATATTAAGGTGTGTGTTATAATATAAGGTGTGTTAGGGTGTTCGGGGACCCTAACTAGCTCATAAAAGTAAAAACAATGTGTTTGGCAAAATGTTTATGTTCCGGGTAAAGTCCGGTTGTTCGGTTGGATGTTGATCCGTTAAAGTGCTAAATAGAGTTTTAAAGTGTCTTTTATATTGTTTTTAGTGACACATTAAATTCTCAACACTTTGGAAAGTGTCTAGGATTATTTTGCCAAGTTTTTGCACCTTACTAGCATTGTTAAATGCTGAATTTTGGTATTTAGTGCAGAATTTTGCACTTGAAATATGTTTTAGGCACTTCCGGACACTATAACTATCACCTAGTGACGCAGTTTTATGGTCCTCACCTCCCTACACTCCCTACTAGTGTAGTAATATATTCCTGGCTCATACTGGCCTCAAAACAATGTCTGTCTAGGTGCTGGCAATGTCAGCATGTTTACTGGGTTATTCGTTCACTATGCTAACTGTGCTTTTGTGCATCAGGTTTGTCACTATTGTTTGTGTGTAAATAATAGAGTGACAACATAAAATGTGATGCATGAGTATGTATGTATCAGAAAACCGAAAGCAGTTTAATCATAATTGTAATCAAGCACAGTAATTATGCACCAATTAAATATTAATTAATTTGTACAGATACCTGGATTTGTGAGGGTTGTCACATGGTGGAACGGGGTTATGAGAGACCGTGGTGCTGAGGTTGCGTTAGCACAGGCATGGGCTGAACTTAGAGCTCTTATGATGAGGGAGTTTTGTCCTCGTCATGAATTGAGGGCTTTAGAAAGTGAGTTTGATGACTTAAAGAAGGATAGTGGTGAACACCGGGCTTACACTGACAGGTATGAGGAGTTGAGTTTGCTATGCCCTACCATGGTTATCCCACTTGAGAAAGCTATCGAGAGGTATATTGATGGCTTACCTGACTCTGTACAAGACATCGTCACTAGTAGTAACCCTACCATAGTTCGCCAGGCAATTGAGTTAGCTGCGACATTGACTGAGTCGCAGGTTCGAAAGGGTAAGCTGCACAGGAAGGGCGACAAGGGTAAGAAACAGTCGTCTGATAAGAGTGAAGGCAAGAAGGGTAAAAACAAGAAGGGCAAGGATTCGGGTTCTTCGAAGGGGTCAAGGAAGCGTAAGGCTTCCCAAAATTTTGCTATCACTGCCCTAGTTAATCAGGTAGCCCCCAACCAACCCGCACAGCCTCCAGCGAAGAAGCGGTATGCAGGGAATGCACCTTTATGCAATAGATGCAATAGCCACCACCAGCCGCAACTTCCGTGCCGTTTCTGTACTAACTGTGGGAAGTCATGTCATCTTGCTGATGTTTGTCGTTTTGCTCAGAATCAGGCTGCACGTAATCCAGCTCAACAGGTTGCTTAACCACCTGTTCAACAGCAAGCACATGCCGCACAACCTCATTTTCCTCCTGGTTCGTGGTACAACTGTGGGGACCTGACCCGTTATCGAAACCAGTGTCGAAGGCTGGTTAATGCAAAACAGAATCAGGTTCAGGCTCGAGGTCGAGCTTTTAACATGAATGCTATTGAGGCGCAAGCAGACAACGAGGTGGTGAACGGTACGTTCTTTGTTAACAATCAGCCTGCTTCTGTTCTTTTTGATTTAGGTGCCGATAAGAGTTTTGTGTCATTATCTTTTGAGCCATTGCTTCGCGTGTCTAGAACGAAACTAGGAAAGCCTTTGATAGTAGAAGTTGCTAGTGGTAATCCCATTGTTCTCGATTCTGTTCTTCGTAACTGCCAGTTGAACCTTAACAACCATCTTTTTCCCATCGACCTCACACCAATGCAACTTGGGAGTTTCGACGTTATAGTAGGCATGGATTGGTTAGCCAAGCATCACGCAGAGGTAGTTTGTTTCTAGAAGATTGTTCGTGTTCCACTCTCGACAGGTGAGATCCTACAGGTTCGTGGTGAGAAACCTGCTAGTAGCCTCAAGCTCATGTCTTGTTTTCAAGCTCGAAAGTATATGCGAAAGAACTATGTGGCTTTCTTGGCACATGTCGTAGTAGATAAAGGCAAAGGTAAGTCTATTCAAGATATCCCTGTTGTTCGGGATTATCCTGAGTTGTTTCCTGAAGAGTTACCTGGTTTACCCCCAGCGCGCCAAGTCGAGTTCCGTATTGATCTTGTACCTGGTGCAAATCCTATTGCCAGATCTCCATATCGTCTTGCACCGTCTGAGATGCAAGAGTTGTCTAAGCAGCTTCAGGAGCTTTCTGACAAAGGTTTTATTCGTCCTAGCTTTTCACCTTGGGGTGCTCCCGTTCTTTTTGTCAAGAAGAAGGATGGATCTTTCAGGATGTGTATCGATTATCGTGAGCTTAACAAGCTTACCATCAAGAATCGATATCCCCTACCTCGCATTGATGATCTCTTCGACCAGTTATAGGGTGCCACTTGTTTTTCGAAGATTGATCTTCGTTCTGGGTATCATCAACTTCGTGTGTATGAAGAAGCTATTCCCAAGACTGTTTTCCACACTCGATATGGGCATTATGAGTTCACTGTTATGCCATTTGGTTTGACTAATGATCCTGCTGTTTTCATGGACTTGATGAATAGGGTTTGTAAGCGTTATTTAGATAAGTTCATCATCGTTTTCATTGACGACATCTTGATATATTCTAAGATGCAAGCTGATCATGAGCAACATCTTTGTCTTACTCTAGAACTCCTAAAAGAGCAACTTTTTGCCAAATTCTCCAACTGCGAATTTTGGCTTAAGGAAGTTCAATTCTTGGGACATATCGTCAACGAATAAGGTATTCATGTAGATCCCTCCAAGATCAGTGCGATTAAGGATTGGGATACGCCTACTACTCCTACTGAGGTTCGTTCTTTTCTTGGTCTCGCGGGATATTACCGCCGTTTCATTGAAAACTTCTTGAATATTGCAGTTCCTCTAACTGCTCTAACTCAGAAGAACAAACCCTTTGAATGGGGATCCATGCAAGAGGAAGCATTTCAGACCTTGAAGCAGAAGCTTTGCGATGCACCTATTCTATCTTTGCCTAAGGGCAATGATGATTTTGTCGTGTATTGTGATGCATCAAACTTGGGTCTTGGCTGTGTTCTCATGCAAAGGAACAAAGTCATAGCATAAGCATCAAGGCAGTTGAAGGTACATGAGAAGAACTACACCACTCATGATCTTGAGTTAGGTGCAGTTGTCTTCGCTCTCAAAATCTGGAGACACTATTTATATGGTACAAAATGTGTGGTTTTCAGTGACCACAAAAGTCTTCAGCATATCTTTAATCAGAAAGAACTCAACATGAGGCAACGACGTTGGGTTGAACTTCTAAACGACTATGATTGCGAAATTCGCAACCATCCTGGTAAGGCGAATGTCGTGGCTGACGCTTTGAGTCGTAAGGAACGTGTCAAGCTTCATTGTGTCCGTGTTCAATCTGATATTCAAGCTCGATCTGATATCCAAGCCCGCATTTCTCAGGCTCAACATACTTGTGTTTCCCAAGGTTTGATGGGTAAGGAATTACCCTATCACATTAAGCCTGATCTTGAACTGAAGGACGATGGATCATATTATTTCATGGACCGTTTGTGGGTCCCAAGTCAAGACAATCTTCGCACCTTGCTTATGGATGAAGCCCATAAGTCTCGTTATTCTATTCATCCTGGTGCAGACAAAATGTATAAGGATCTTCGTACTCAGTATTGGTGGCCTGGTATGAAGAAGGACATAACCTTATACGTTTCAAAATGCCTTACTTGTCTTAAGGGTAAGGCTGAACATCAACACCCCTCTGGTTTATTGGAGTAACCAGAGATTCCAGTTTGGAAATGGGAAAACATTGCAATGGATATTATTACCAAACTTTCGCGCACTAAGAGAGGTCATGATGCCATCTGGGTAATTGTTGATTGTCTTACAAAGTCAGCGCATTTCTTGCCAACCTGTGAGGATTTATCTGCTGACAAGCTTGCAAAAATCTATGTGGATGAAATTGTGTCTAGACATTGTGTTCCTTTGAACATTATTTCTGACAGAGATGCTCGATTTTCGTCTTGCTTTTGGAGAACCATGCAATCTGCTATGGGGACCCAACTTAATCTGAGCACAGCTTATCATCCACAATCAGATGGCCAAACTGAAAGAACAATCCAGACCTTGGAGGATATGCTTAGAGCTTGTGTGATCGATTTTGGTGGTAGTTGGGATTCGTATCTTCTATTGATTGAATTCTCCTACGACAACAATTATCACTCCAGCATCAACATGGCTCCTTTCGAGGCTCTCTATGGTCGAAAATGTCGTTCACTAGTCTGCTGGAATGAGATAGGTGAGGCTCAGCTTACTGGACCTGACCTCATTCTAGAGACAACAGATAAGGTTAAGAAAGTTCGCGATAACCTTTAGACAGCTCGAAGCCGTCAAAAGAGTTACGCGGACCGACGACGCAAGCCTTTGGAATTTCAAGTTGGTGATCGTGTATTACTTAAGGTCTCACCTTGGAAAGGTGTGATCAGATTTGGAAAGACAGGAAAACTTGCACCTAGATACGTTGGACCATTCAAGATCGTCGAAAGAATCGATAAGGTAGCTTACAGACTTTAGTTACCTCCTGAACTTGGAAACGTTCATCCGACCTTTCACGTGTCCAATCTCAAGAAGTGTTTAGCTGATGAGAACCTCCACATACCACTTGACGAAATTCGTGTTGATAACACGATGCATTTTGTTGAGAAACCTATGGAAATCATGGAGCGTGAAGTCGAGTGGCTCAAACGCAAGGGCATTCCATTGGTCAAAGTTCGCTGGGAATCTAAACGTGGACCCGAGTTTACTTGGGAACGTGAAGATCAAATGAAGGCGAAGTATCCACATCTTTTCTCACGAGTTTCCTCTAAACAAATTTCGGGACGAAATTTCCACAAGTAGGGGAGACTGTGACACCTGTGCTTATAATCATTGTAAACAATTCAATTATCAATAAAACAATGTTATTTGATCCCAATATTTGTTTGTTTATGTTTGACATTTTTCATGTTTTGTTTTTTGTTCAATTTCAAACTCTATATCGCTTTCTGGAGAGTTATACGCAAACTGCTGCGTAAACGTAATCCGTTTAACACGACAAACACTCCGGAACATCAACATATGCTTAACATACCTTAAATAACCTTTACATAACTTAGAAATAAGTTTTGAAGGCTTTGGTATGGCAAAATCAAGTTTATTCGCTTACAGGGACTAAATTCGAAAACTGCAAAAGTATGACAATTCATACTGTAACAGACATTCCGGAACATGAACATAAGTTAAACATACCATAAATATCCTTTGCATAGCTTAGAAATAGGCTTTGAGGGGTTCGGTGTGCTAAAACAAACATTTTGGTCATTCAGGGACTAAAAGCGTCAAAAAGTGCATAAGTTTGCATTTTCGCGCATATCTTACGTTCTGAATATATCCAGATATCCAAACATTTAAGTAATCATTAAAATATTTTATTTTAGTGATTGGCTTGTCAAAACTTCATTCGTTTCGCAATTTGGATCGTTTTCGCGTCCGTTACGACTTCCGTCGTAATTAACCGAACAACGCAACCGTACGACCAAACGAACTGACATCTGACATATTTTTGAGCATATTTTAAGTTCCCTATACTTTAACTTCATATTTGAGCCTTAAAATGAGGTTAACGGGGCTTAAACGTGACAAAACGCATCAAAAATCAAGTTCGGAGACTCAAGGGCCTGTTCTGCCATCTTGTGAAACTTTCTGCCAGCAAACCAGGTCCTTACGGACCGTATGGGTATGCTTACGGTCCGTAAGCGCTTTCCAGATCAGCAAACTTCATTTTCTAAAAACCCAGCAATTCCCATGGTTTTGCACATAGTTTCTCCTATTCTATGGGCTGGTTTTGGGCTCCCATGGTTTTAGAATTCAGTGAGTGCAAGTGTATGGCTTGGATCGAAGCTTGGTTTTCAAGAAACGATCTTAACGGTTGTACGAAAACTATAAATACCCCCACCATTTTCACCCCCAACTCACACTTGATTCTGAAATTTCTCTAAGTTGATGTATTTATCACTTCATACCTGAGAATATTTGGAATCAAACCTCCATTCTTGGACCTTTTGTAAGTCATCTTTCGTTCTTTTACGCGTTTTTAGCGTGAAAGTCAAACTTTGTTTGACTTTCTGCATTGACCAGTTTATGGTCAACACGAAGTTCGTTTGAACTTCATAACATGAGCGTAATCACGATGGTTATAGTCCCTTGTGACTATACCTACTGATTACCACGTTATTTAGGCATAGTGACGAGTCGTAGTTTCGGCCAAAATGCGTATTCTTGCGTATTTTGTAACCAAACTACTCTTGGGTATCAAGACCCTTTGTTTTGATACCAAACCTGTTTTCAAACTACGTTAAACATGTTTTAACATGTTTAACTCGTCACTTTTAGATTTGTGCTTATGTAGGGTCGTAAGGTAAGCGATCTAATCAATCACTTATACTTTTGAACCCAACCCCGTTTGGTCGATCATTAGGATCCGACCAAACACATTGGGTGACCATGGTTGTATAGAGAATAACCTTCCGAGGTTATACCTTATGGTCACGTCGTTTAAGTAGTTGTATGATAGGTAGTTTATATGCCTTAGGAAAATGACCAAAATGCCCTTTTTGAGCCAAAATCCATTTTAAGCATATGTAACGTAATTTTTGACATCTAAACTAATTAGGCAACAATATTAGACATGTTAAGACATATTTTACTTGTCATAGGACTAGTTAGGCGGTCCGAACGCGTTTCACGCGAACGACGCGTTAAAGTAGCGTAAGCTACCTATACGAGTCGTAATGGGTCATTAGCACTTAGGATAGGTTCCGTTTTAGAATGTAGGCTTTGTTAAACCATATTACATGAGTTCGTATACTCATTTGGTTTACGAAACCACATTTTATCCAATCCTCCGATTTAGGTCCGTTTATTAACGTAGTTACCTATATTAGGTGTCGTTTGATTTCCGTGATCTCTAGCATTGCTTGGTTGTTATTCAAGGACTTCTAGGCAATCTCAAGTAAGTACATAGACCCCTCTTTTACTGTTTTTCAAACGTTTTGGGGTGAAACACAAGTGCCTACTTGTTACTTTCGTGCTTTCCATGTTTTCATATCATATGCTTGTTATGTTCATTAGTACACTTATAGTACATGATTTCATTGTGTTTTTACTATGTATGTCCTTTGTTGCATACTTAGTACATCATTTTACATTACATTTTATGCTATGCATGTCCATTTAGTTCATACTTAGTACATTGTTTTACATTACATTTCACGCTATGTATGTCCATTCAGTGCATACTTAGTGCATTATTTTACATCACATCACATGCTATGTATGTTCAATTGTTTCATACTTAGTACATTTGTTTCACATCACATGCTATGTATGTCCCTTTGTTGCATACTTAGTACATTTGTTTTTCATCACATGCTTATATTTTGGTATGACATTTGGTTTGTTTAAATGGGACCAAAATACGTTCATTAACATTGGCCATGCCGTTCGTTAGTAGGTAGTGGTACCATAGGAATTGACAACTCCCGTTCTTGACATCCTAGGTATGTTTGGATGGAAGGAATGACCGAATTTGATACACATAACTCAGATAAACCTTTAATTTGTTTAAGGGTTTATCGCCACAGTCTCAAGGCTTGAATGTATGCATTTTCACAATACCGCATAGATGTTTGTATCAGTATAACATGCATTTCCAAAAAACATAACTTTGATTTAAACTGAGTTTTACTTCAATACTTTGTTTTTGTGCATTTTACCTACGGTTTAGTTGATATATTTCACATGCCATACATGATATTTTGGATATACATTACATGATTTACATTTGACACATGAACATTTTGACATAAACATTTTGACAATTGGTTTAAACATAAACATTTTACATTGGTGGTCTGTTTGGGTAAGTGATTTAAGTAACGAGGCGTGTGTAATATGATACAAGCATGGTGGATACGCTGTTGGTACTTCCTATATATAAGTGCTTGTATGATATTACATATCGTAGCGTTATTTAAATCATTTCAATTTAGACATATAACATTTTACCCAAATAACATATTTTTCACAAGACATTGTTTTACAAAACAGTTTGTTTTATATAACTCATTTTACTTGGTTATTTTATTAACGATACACCTTTCTTTTATATAATCTGATTTCTTATCACATTTTCATATGATTTATAAAAGAAAACACTTAACAAGATTCATGACCAATTTTTATTAAACATTTCTTTAAACCTAAGTCATGAATCCTATTTTCATAAAACCTATGTATCTCACAAGCATTTTTATGCTGACGTACCTATTTTCACATGTGTTTTCAGGAGCTGGTGCATAGGTTTGAGCAGGATACACTAGGGTGGACTTGGGCCTTAGTGACATAAAATGAAGCTAGACTAGTTAAATAATGTTATGTACTCTTGCTTTCTTTCGTTTAAGACAATGTAACTCTCATGTTTGATAAATAAAACAAAACTGTCCATGCCATGGTTGTGAAACAATAATTCTGTTACAACACTCCCCGATGTTTCCGCCACGATTTGATGTTTTACGTGGTCGGGGTGTGACATTCCGTACCCCGATCGGTTAATTCGCCAAAAGACCAATGAGCAATTCGCAAAATTTGAAAATTTGCTAAAACAATTGCATGTTAATGTTCCATTTGTCGAAGTCCTAACCCAAATGCCTAAATATTCCAAATTTATGAGGGACTTCCTCCCTCACAAAAGGAAAATTGAATCATTGCAATTAGTTAATTTAAGCGAAGAATGCTCCGCCTTGCTACTCAACAAACTCTCGCAAAAGAAGATTAACCTGGGAAGCTTCACAATTCCTTGTTCGATTGGGGAATCTCCCATTCGCAATGCACTAGCCAACCTCGGGGCTAGCATCAACCTCATGCCCGCATCAATGTTCAATAGACTCGGCCTAGGGAAAACAAGCCCCACAAAAATGAGCATACAACTTGCCGATAGGTCCGTCAAATATCCACAAGGTGTCGCTGAAAATCTATTGGTCAAAGTCGGCGAATTTGTCTTCCCGGCCGACTTTGTCATACTAGATATGGAGGAAGATACCAAAGTACCACTCATCTTAGGGAGGCCATTCCAAGCTACGGCCCACGCAGTGGTAGACATGAATGGTGGAACACTAACATTGAGGATTGGGGAAAGAGAGTAGAGGACGATGACCGGGTCACTTACATAAAGGTCATAGACTCAAGTTTGGATGATGCTCTCCGAAGGTGCAGCATGGGATGCAAAACATCCCACTTGGGTAACATATGACCAGGCTTTGGGTCTAGCCAAGTACCCTTATAAACGTGGCTGTAACACCCCGTGTTTTCGAATTTCAAAGTCAAAGTCAAAGTCAAAGTCAAAGTCCAAGTCAACTTTGACTTTCTTTGACTGTAAATAGTCTATTTTATGTTTTAATTGTATTATGTGGAGTAAGTGTTGTAATCAGCAAGAATCGAAGTAATCGAATGTTTAATCAATGCGACCGACCTACGGCTGTGAATGATAGGAAGTAACAATGCGATAAAGTTAACTAATCAGTAATCAAACCGATCAATCAAGCATCGAACGCGAGACTCGAATTATGTGAATTATGGTATTGTTATACGTGTGTGTGTGTGTGCCTTATGTGTTACTTGTGCGTGTTTACTTTATGTTTTTGGTGCGGAATTCAAGCGAATCAATCGAAAATAGAATCAAACTCGAAAGGCATTCAAACTCAATCGAAACCGACATCGAAACATGAAATATAGATGCTTGTATGTAGATATAGTGGTTGGAACTGAAAGTAATTTGACTAGGAACTCTATCGTATTCGTATCAGCATCCATCGAAATCGAAACGTCAAAAGTCGTCGCAAAACATTCAAAGTGTGTCGCGGATTGAACATGAGGCATCCTGATCGAACAGGCCAGCCGATCGGCTAGCATCTTGCCAGCCGATCGAGCAGCCCACTCGATCGGAGCTCCTGGCCGATCGGCTGCCACTTTCCCCTTTTGGAAGCCTATAAATAGGGCTGTCCTTGTCTTCATTTCCACTTTCAGAAAGTTCTGACCGGCCAGCTCCTATTCTTCACCCTTTCTCAGATTTCTCTCAACTCCGGTAAGTTTTCACCTAAATTCTTGTACGATTTTGATCATTACTTGATTCTACACCTTTCTATCTTTCAAAACTTGGATTCTAACCGTGAAATCACCAAGATCTAGGTGTTCTTGGGTGATGTCATCATGGTGTTCTTGAAGAACATCATGTTTTGGCCTCATTCAACTATGAATAGCTTAGATCTAACCGATTTCCACATAAACAAGTTAAGATCTATCAAAGATCTAAACTGTCACACCCCAACCGATGGCGGAAACATCGGGATGAGACGTACAAATTGCTCAAAACAACATAACACTATATGTGACAATATAAATGAAATCATTTTATTAATACTCAAGGTGAATTACATTGTCTCAAATAAACAAGCAAAATTGCAACAATAATTCAAAATGCTAAAATGGGTTTCTAAAGCCATCCTAGCTTGTTTCTTGGTTCTTGTTCAATCAACCTGCAATATGTATTAAAATAAATCAACAAAACATGTTGGCGAGTATACAAGTTTTCATACATAGCATAGTACGTGTTTAAAATGTTGCTCATATCCAAATGTTAATACAACACCATGTTAACAGTATATACTCGAAACGATGTTACTCTACGTGTCCAAACCAAAGTTTAACGCAATTAAAGTGTCCAACCCAAAGTCTACAGGGTGGTTTTAACATAGTTTAACCTAACAATACTCGTTAATATAACGAGAGGGGCGTTTCTCAACCTATAGCGCTACCATTGTTAGGGGAGGCTTGTACGAAGTTAATGAACACATAGTCATGAGTGTTTACAATAGCATAACATGTCTAACATGATTAAAATGTATCACATAGAGTAAGGATAGAGTGTGCATAAAATGTTTGATGTGATTGTGATGTTTGATATAGAATACATATTGCACCCAAAAGTGGAAAATAGAAAATGGGTCATGTATACTCACCTTAGAGTGCGTTGCGTTTCTTGGTAAGAGAATAAGAGGAAGGGTTGTCCAAGAGATTGCAAGAGAGTTGTAACAAGCGCAAGAGATTTACCCTATTGTGATTGGGAATTCGTTAATTAATGTTGGTAAGAAAAGATTAATACGATAATGGGAATTTATAATAATGTGTGGGATATTAATTCGTTGAATGGTGATAACAAGATGTGATGATCAATATTAAAATAAAATGATAAACTTAGTAATATTGTAAATATTAAGTATGTTATGGTAATAATAATAAATAATATGACTGATAAAAATAAATAGTTTCTATAATAATTTGTTTTAGAAATAATTGGATTTATCTTAAATGTAATAAATACTGATTTCACGCTTGATAATAGTTCTGATTAATAATAATAATAATAGTAATAATAATAGTAATAATAATAATAATAATAATAATAATAATAAAAATGATAAAAATTCTGATTAACATATATATTAATAACAATATTGATAATATATATTACTGTTAATAATAATTCGGATATATATATTAATAATAATAATTCTAGTTAATATAGAAAAATAAATCTGATTAATATTAATAATCCTGAATTTATATATATTACTATTTCTGATTATAAATAATAATATTATTATAAATCTGATATTTTGTAATAATAATAATAATAATAATAATAATAATAATAATAATAATAATAATAATAATAATAATAATAATAATAATAATAATAATAATAATAATAACAATAATAGTGCTAGCAACAATTTTAAAAAAAAATTGGCCAACAGGCCGGCCGACACTGAGCCCAACGGTAGCCCGAACAACAATATCAGCAGACCAGCTACAGCCCGGGATCGAACCCGAGTCTGTGACTGGACAATCGGAACGGATCACCACTGGGCTAAGCCCAGTTTGGTGACTAGAGTTTGGTTTTTAATTTATTTATTAAGTTTTAACAGGCTTCATCTTCTTTATCAATTACAACTTCATTCAACAGTACGCCAAATATCTTTACTTTCTGATTAGTTTTCATTAACAGAATCCGGTAAGTATAAAATGAAAGGGTGAAGTGGGGGGGTCAAGATATACCGAAAACAGTGGCGAATGACGGTTCTTCGTTGCGGTTCTGATGACACGACGCGAGTTCTTCCGGTTGCCTTCTCCGGTTGCGGCTGAGGGTTCCGGCGAGTGTTGTTAACGAACAGAGAGGGTGAAAGGGGATGTGTGGGTGTCGTAAACAGGTTTTGTGAATTTGTGGGTTGTTCAATGATGTTTATATAGGGTCTTCGCCAATTTCGTAAACTCGGAAACGAGCGTGATTGATTAAAAAAAAAAGGAAACTCGTTAATTTAATCAAACCAACAAGGAAAGGAAATAAGAAATCGATATTAATTACCGAAAATTTGGCGACGATTAGAAGGAAATCAAGGCTGTACTCGTTTTGGAGTTTTGGGCGGTAAATGTTTAAAAAGGAAAGTTCACGTAACTGCGTATAAGAGTTGAACATTTCCATAAACAAACGGATGTGGCATGCCCGGCCGAGTGGTTAGTGTGTTGCTTGTTAAGGTCAAGGTCTCGAGTTCGAATCCGTATAAGGGCGGTTCTCACCTAGGAGACCCCCTTTTTGATTCTTTTTGTTAGACTTAACTGAACTAACTGAGTTTTCTAACTCAGTTAGTTATTCCCTTACAAAAACTAACATAGTTAACCCTATGTTACAAAATAGCTAACCTAGTTAGCATATAAATGGATTTTAACTTAACTAGGTTAGGTTTAACTAACCAACTTTACAAAGACTTAGTAAACCTTTTAATTTTTAGTTTATTTAATTAATTAAATTAATATAAATGTTATATTTAACTAAAAATATATATATAATTATTTGGTTTATCCCCAAAAGTCTGGTTATTAATCGAATTAACGTACGAATTCCCGATTTAGGGTAATCTCTTGATAATGCTTGTTTCGAGAGCCAAGATTAGGATATCTTTCCACTATTTTTACGTGTTCGACATAGTTTAACGTGTTTTAACATGAAATAACATAACATAGTATTAAAACAAGCATATGATCGAAACAATGCATTTTTTATTATGATTCAAGTCTCGGTTTATAATTTGGAACGAAATAAAGTGCAACGAGAGTACAATTGATTAATTTGGGAAAGTACGATACGACTTTCTAAAAATATAAAGTTCAGAAATACGAAATGTTACAGTCTCCCCTACTTTAGGAGATTTCGTCCTCGAAATCTAAGAGAAAGAATTTAGAAAAGGTGATTTTTTTTAAATAGATGAGACCTTGATCATAATGTTTGTGTAGGAAAAACTTGTTTTCATGAATGCACCATGTAGCACCTTGTTTCACATAGAGTTTCACATAGTAATACACGAATAAAGTAACATGAATTTTCACATAGGGTAACATGTATGATAAAAGCATGATAAATTTAATTTGTTCACGAAGGAGTATCATTAATTGTTTTAGATTGCGACAATAGTGTAAATTGTGACTTCCTAGCTTGAAATGAAGATAACGCTCAATGTAAAATCACATAGAAATTGAGATAACATAAAAGAGATTTGACATAAAATATAGATTGTCACGGAACGTAACATATGACACTTCCAAAGTGAATCGAAGTCCTTTTCGAATTAAGGAAACATGCTTTGGCCTATTAGACAAATACTCTCATCGAGGAGCGACTAACGATATTTGTCCTTCCAGTTACTACACGTCCTTAATCGATTGGGAAATCGAAACTTTGGCGAGAACGAAAATCGAGGAGTGGGACTAGTTAACAAGGTGCGAGTATCACCTCTAACTTGATAACATCGTACCCTAATGTGGTTGGTACTTATCCTAAGATAAGGGTCCACTGGAATATGAAATGGAAAACTCCCATCAAGGTTTGGATATCACTCCTAACTTGAGGGTAGATTTCGTGCAAAAATCAAAGTATAGCTGAGTGAAAATCATCACCAAGTATGGGAATCACCCCTATCTTGATGAGTCTTTTCAATTGTGTTACATGAGTGTCTTCAAAGCCTCCAAGTGTATTGTGTTAGCCTTAGGAAAGGCATGTATATTAAGAGTCCAAAAGAAAGTAGAGGGAAGCAAAGAAGATAGAAGGGAAGTTGTTTTAAGCAACACATAGTGAAAAAGCTCCTACACTATAGACTAGGCAAGGCATTTCTAATTCCCTATAGTTATGGCTCTGATACCAATCTGGTATCAGAGTACTCCTACTATAGACTAGGGAAAAATTAAGGCAATCCTACCTAATTCCCTATAGTTATGGCTCTGATACCAATCTGTCACACCCCAACCGATGGCGGAAACATCGGGATGAGACGTACAAATTGCTCAAAACAACATAACACTATATGTGACAATATAAATTAAATCATTTTATTAATACTCAAGGTGAATTACATTGTCTCAAATAAACAAGCAAAATTGCAACAATAATTCAAAATGCTAAAATGGGTTTCTAAAGCCATCCTAGCTTGTTTCTTGGTTCTTGTTCAATCAACCTGCAATATGTATTAAAATAAATCAACAAAACATGTTGGCGAGTATACAAGTTTTCATACATAGCATAGTACGTGTTTAAAATGTTGCTCATATCCAAATGTGAATACAACACCATGTTAACAGTATATACTCGAAACGATGTTACTCTACGTGTCCAAACCAAAGTTTAACGCAATTAAAGTGTCCAACCCAAAGTCTACAGGGTGGTTTTAACATAGTTTAACCTAACAATACTCGTTAATATAACGAGAGGGGCGTTTCTCAACCTATAGCGCTACCATTGTTAGGGGAGGCTTGTACGAAGTTAATGAACACATAGTCATGAGTGTTTACAATAGCATAACATGTCTAACATTATTAAAATGTATCACATAGAGTAAGGATAGAGTGTGCATAAAATGTTTGATGTGATTGTGATGTTTGATATAGAATACATATTGCACCCAAAAGTGGAAAATAGAAAATGGGTCGTGTATACTCACCTTAGAGTGCGTTGCGTTTCTTGGTAAGAGAATAAGAGGAAGGGTTGTCCAAGAGATAGAAAGAGAGTTGTAACAAGCGCAAGAGATTTACCCTATTATGATTGGGAATTCGTTAATTAATGTTGGTAAGAAAAGATTAATACGATAATGGGAATTTATAACAATGTGTGGGATATTAATTCGTTGAATGGTGATAACAAGATGTGATGATCAATATTAAAATAAAATGATAAACTTAGTAATATTGTAAATATTAAGTATGTTATGGTAATAATAATAAATAATATGACTGATAAAAATAAATAGTTTCTATAATAATTTGTTTTAGAAATAATTGGATTTATCTTAAATGTAATAAATACTGATTTCACGCTTGATAATAGTTCTGATTAATAATAATAATAATAAAAATGATAAAAATTCTGATTAACATATATATTAATAACAATATTGATAATATATATTACCGTTAATAATAATTCGGATATATATATTAATAATAATAATTCTAGTTAATATAGAAAAATAAATCTGATTAATATTAATAATCCTGAATTTATATATATTACTATTTCTGATTATAAATAATAATATTATTATAAATCTGATATTTTGTAATAATAATAATAATAATAATAATAATAATAATAATAATAACAATAATAGTGCTAGCAACAATTTTAAAAAAAAAATTGGCCAACAGGCCGGCCGACACTGAGCCCAACGGTAACCCGAACAACAATATCAGTAGACCAGCTACAGCCCAGGATCGAACCCGAGTCTGTGACTGGACAATCGGAACGGATCACCACTGGGCTAAGCCCAGTTTGGTGACTAGAGTTTGGTTTTTAATTTATTTATTAAGTTTTAACAGGCTTCATCTTCTTTATCAATTACAACTTCATTCAACAGTACGCCAAATATCTTTACTTTCTGATTAGTTTTCATTAACAGAATTCGGTAAGTATAAAATGAAAGGGTGAAGTGGGGGGGTCAAGATATACCGAAAACAGTGGCGAATGACGGTTCTTTGTTGCGGTTCTGATGACACGACGCGAGTTCTTCCGGTTGCCTTCTCCGGTTGCGGCTGAGGGTTCCGGCGAGTGTTGTTAACGAACAGAGAGGGTGAAAGGGGATGTGTGGGTGTCGTAAACAGGTTTTGTGAATTTGTGGGTTGTTCAATGATGTTTATATAGGGTCTTCGCCAATTTCGTAAACTCGGAAACGAGCGTGATTGATTAAAAAAAAAGGAAACACGTTAATTTAATCAAGCCAACAAGGAAAGGAAATAAGAAATCGATATTAATTACCGAAAATTTGGCGACGATTAGAAGGAAATCAAGGCTGTACTCGTTTTGGAGTTTTGGGCGGTAAATGTTTAAAAAGGAAAGTTCACGTAACTGCGTATAAGAGTTGAACATTTCCATAAACAAACGGATGTGGCATGCCCGGCCGAGTGGTTAGTGTGTTGCTTGTTAAGGTCAAGGTCTCGAGTTCGAATCCGTATAAGGGCGGTTCTCACCCAGGAGACCCCCTTTTTGATTCTTTTTGTTAGACTTAACTGAACTAACTGAGTTTTTTAACTCAGTTAGTTATTCCCTTACAAAAACTAACATAGTTAACCCTATGTTACAAAATAGCTAACCTAGTAGCATATAAATGGATTTTAACTTAACTAGGTTAGGTTTAACTAACCAACTTTACAAAGACTTAGTAAACCTTTTAATTTTTAGTTTATTTAATTAATTAAATTAATATAAATGTTATATTTAACTAAAAATATATATATAATTATTTGGTTTATCCCCAAAAGTCTGGTTATTAATCGAATTAACGTACGAATTCCCGATTTAGGGTAATCTCTTGATAATGCTTGTTTTGAGAGCCAAGATTAGGATATCTTTCCACTATTTTTACGTGTTCGACATAGTTTAACGTGTTTTAACATGAAATAACATAACATAGTATTAAAACAAGCATATGATCGAAACAATGCATTTTTCATTATGATTCAAGTCTCGGTTTATAATTTGGAACGAAATAAAGTGCAACGAGAGTACAATTGATTAATTTGGGAAAGTACGATACGACTTGCTAAAAATATAAAGTTCAGAAATACGAAATGTTACATAAACATCAACAAGTTATGAAGGATTGAAAGAAGGAATCTGTCACACACTGGCTTTGCGGAAGCGTGGGTTAATTGGTGTGACTTTTTAATACCATAGCAACAATCATAACAATGCTATATGATAAAAACATGTGATATTCAACCAATAATAAGGTTCAGAAAATCCCATTTTCAACATTCACAAAATAAGTTACAAACCTTGACTTGATTTAAATGAGTTCATAAAAACTTATCAAAAGACTTTAAAACAATACTAGGTTTAGGGATATGTAACCCGTCCAGGAAGAGGTTACACCTTCTAAACCCTGGATGACTTCTTTATTCAAACGCAGCTTGAAAATACGTGCATACCGTGCCAGATCCGTTAGTTTCCTGAAACACATGTAGTTTGAAAAGTCAACATAAAGTTGAGCGAGTTCATGTGTAATGAGTATATAAAACCTTTGTGAGTATAAAAATCCTGGTGTGTAGCAAATAAGGAAAAAGAGATCACCAATGGTTTGCAAGGCCATTGATATGTGTGAAGTGCAAGTAGGGAGACTCAAACCAAGCGGATTTTGCGTTGGGTACACAGTCACCACCTGGTCCATTAGGCGGGCTCAGGGGTTGGGCTCGCTACACCCAGATAGATCTACCGCTACTGTCCCTCGGTCCTACCATGAGGATTAATGACCTCATTTTGCTCCTACCCGCTCACATGATCTAAGTAGTAAACCTCCTTACGCTAACCATACCATGTATAAAGTACTTGTAATCATAGTAACATGTATTTCACCCCCGTAGTTTAGAAAACTGAAAACAGTTAAGAGAGAAGGGGGACATGAACTCACTGTGGTGCGTCTCTACCAAGTATACCTCCTGATCAAGCAGCTGTGCGACGACCTACACGTACTAACTCTATTAGACGGATGGCCGTGCCTTAGCTTTATGGTTTAAAGTTTTTGGGAAATAGTTAGACAACTATTTCGTGTTTACATTCTGTATATACTTGGTATTTATTTTCCTTCCCAAGGATGGGGGATTTAATACATGTGCGTTCGAAATATATTATTAAGTCTCACTTAAAATATATTTTAATCCTTTCTCCAAAATATAAATATTTTTCTCAAAAATATTATATTTAACACGTATGATTTTCCCAAAATAATATTTTGACAACAATACGCGTTCATAATTATTTTCTTAAATGCGTAAGTTACGTTTTAACGATCGAGTGGTAATAATAATTACCGGTGTAACTTAATAATTCATAACGAAGGCGTTCGTATTATTTTGGAGTCGTTAACACGGTAATATTATTTTTACCCTAAAAATAATATTAGTATCTTCACAAAATAATCATAAACACATAACAAGTGTCGTTATGAAAAATATATACTAAATATATATTTACCAAGTTTTATTTTGCGAAATCCCACCTCCGATATTTTGTAAATAAAGTCGTGGCGAAACTTATATGTGAAAACAAGTTAAAAACGTATTTCTAACACTTGTAGTGAAAATATTTCTAAGTGTTAGGTTTTTGGAAAAATTTCGCCAGAGTTTCCTCTGTAACTGGAGGTGGCCACGCTTTCAAGTGTCACACCCCCAAAATCCACCTGCGGATAACACCCGCTTCGGGGGCGTGACTGACCAGGATCCAGCCACCAATTATACTGAGTATTTGAGTTGATAACAAAAGTAATACTTACTAATCATAAGCTTAGCAAATATTAAGTTCAGAGTTTAAAGTTTTAAGTTCAAGACAGTAATAAGTAGCGGAAGCATAAGTAAAGTAGTTTAAACAAAGTTCATGTTTCAAAATACGGTAACACCCAACACAAGGGTGAACAGACACTACACGTTCCCAAGCTGCAAGCTCCGTCGTCACTGGTTACCTGCAAAGCATGCAGTAAGGGGTCAACAATAATGCTGAGTGAGTTCACTAGTTGTCCAGTTTTAATTTCCAAAAACTTTGTTTCACCGGTTAATTTATCCGTTTATACATGCCCTGGGGAGCTACCCCAAAAGTTAGCGACTAAACTGTTTTTCCAATACCGAACACTAGGTAACCGTTGCGTATCCGCAGGATGCCCCGATGTCAATGTTCTATCATCATTGACGGATTTCTGAGTACATTAGTTCACGACCGTCCCAAACCAGGGCACGGTGTGAGGCTGGTAAACACCTAAATAGCGCTATCAACTAATAACCCGCTCGCCTAACCCGGCGACTAATCGGTATCTGTAGTAGGGACTTGAGTGATAGAGTTTCGTTTAGTGCCGTTAGTTGCAATCCGTATAAACAGTAATTAACCAAAAGGTTTCCCAATACCCGGGAAGGAAAAGTAAGTTTTGTTCCCAATAACTAGGGAAGGTATGTAAATGATATCCCCTTTTACCAGGGGATAGGATTGTTTTAGTCTCGTGTCCCAAACCACCGGGACGCATGCTTTTAAGTTGTGAACTCACCTTGGGTTGCTCGGTAGGTTTAGGTTACTTGTCAATCACGTTGGTCACCACGTCCTAACATGGTTACCGGTATAGGTCAGGTTCGATATACAAGCATTCACGTAAAACACATACAGGTACGTAACACGCATACAAGTAAATAGTCATGGGGTTATTGGGCCGGCCCTAACAGTAACACAGTCAAACAGAACACAGCAACACATAGTCCACTTAACAGCTAGCCCAAGTTAACACAGAATGGCCCAATAACCAAAATGGACAGCCCACTCGCAACCAGCTGGTCTCGAGTCGCAACCAGGTGGTCTCGGCTTGTCACGCTGTGGTTGCGAGTCGCAACCGTGGTCTCGAGTTGTCACGTTTTGGTTGCGAGTCGCAACGGCGTGGTCTCGAGTCGCAACCGTGTGGTTTCGAGTCGGAGTGCTGTGGTTGCGAGTCGTAATGTCGTGGTTGCGAGTCGGAAACTGTCATTTTCATGTACACGTGATGATGCAGATGCATCAGTCCATTATGTACCAAGAATTCAGGCCCAAATCCGGAAATAACCAATAAGATTTCTACAAACACTTTTCCTAATTTTGACCATTAAACCATATAGATCAAACTTTGCCATTTTTACATCTTCAAACCATATTCAAACAAGTTCATGTAGTGTTCATAGTTTTCTAGGGTTTTTATATCCAACAAATCCATATATTCATGAACCAAAAATCACATATTTTTAACAAGATCATGATGCACAAACAAGAAAACATACATTTCATAATCTTGAACATAGTTTTGGTTGGCATAATCATTCCTAAATCACTATACTTTAGCCATCTTTAAACATGTTATATGAGGGTTTTCACATATGACCAAACTTCACAAATCCTCCTAAAAATCATGTAAAATACTACTAACCAAGCATTTTTCTAGTTCATATACATATCATTCAAGCAAGAATACAAGGCATTTCTAGTTCATAATATTTCACAAATCTTATACACCAAGAAGATAACACTAACCGGTTATGAAAGGAGGGCCGAAAACAAAGAGAAGAGAACCGAGAAGATGGAGTATACGAGTGATGGTCTTGACCGAGTCCTTGTCCGAAATCCTTGCTTGAACCGAAAGAGGAAGAAGAGTGGTGTTGTTGTTGAAGGTTACTAGTTGAGAGAGAATAGAAGTGTTGTGGGTTTGTGTGTTGTAACAAATGAGGGAAAGTGAGGAGAAGGTGGGATATATACATGGGGTGTTTCGGGTTGGGCTTGGGGGTTTCGACCCAAACCGGTTACGGCCCAAAGGCCCACTCGAGACCGAGTGGCCCACTCGCAACCGCCCGGTTGCGAGTCATGGTCTCGGGTCGTGGTCTCGGCTCTTATATATATTTATATATAATGCACATACACAACACATATCAAGTAAAAATCACGTTTCCATTTAATAATATTTATATACACACAAAATATTACAAGGTGATCGTTCGGAAAAACCTCGAGTGTCACATTATCCCCAAGTTTTAAGAACTTTCGTCCCGAAAGTTGAAGCAGCCACTGCCAAGCTAGCGTGTTTCAACGGGGTGTCACATCATCCCCCCGTTAGTTTGGAATTTCGTCCCGAAATTCGGTTGTAGCTTCAGTGCTGGGGTTTTCGTTTGGGAATAACTGGGGATACTTGGACTTCATCTGGTCCTCCCGCTCCCAGGTAAACTCTGGGCCGCGCCGTGAGTTCCAACGAACTCGCACAAGGGGTATCTGGCTACGTTTGAGGGTTTTGATTTCTCGATCCGTGATCTCAATCGGTTCCTCAGTAAAGTGTAGCTGTTCATCAATCGTCAGTTCCTTAAAAGGAATCACAAGTGTTTCATCCGACAAACACTTCTTCAGGTTAGATACGTGAAAAACGTTGTGCACTGCACTCAGCTCTGCAGGCAGGTTTAATCTATAAGCAACCTTACCGATTTTCTCGGTAATTTCGAATGGTCCAACATACCGTGGATTCAGCTTGCCCCGTTTACCGAAACGGACCACACCCTTCCAGGGTGAGACTTTTAGTAGAACCCGGTCCCCGACCTGGAATTCTAATGGTCTCTTACGCTTGTCACCGTAGCTTTTCTGACGGTCACGAGCTGCCGCCATGCGTTGCCTGATCTGGGAAATCTTTTCCGTTGTATCTACCACTAGTTCTGGGCCTGTGAGTTGACTATCACCGACTTCCGCCCAGCAGAGAGGTGATCGGCATTTACGACCGTACAATGCCTCAAAAGGTGCCGCCTGAATGCTAGTGTGGTAGCTGTTATTGTAGGAGAATTCCACCAACGGTAGATGCTTCTCCCAGTTCTTGCCAAAATCGATCACACATGCTCTAAGCATGTCTTCTAGGGTTTGGATGGTGCGTTCAGACTGCCCATCCGTTTGCGGGTGATAAGCGGTGCTCATGTCCAAACGTGAGCCAAAGGATTTGTGCATAGCTTGCCACAACTCGGAAGTAAAACGAGCGTCTCGGTCAGAAATAATAGAAGTTGGCACCCCGTGCCTGGAGACTACTTCCTTCAAATAGATTTCTGCCAAGGTAGAAAACTTGTCCGTTTCCTTAATGGCCAAAAAGTGTGCAGACTTAGTCAATCGATCTACTATCACCCAAATAGTATCATTCCCGCGTTGAGATCTAGGTAGCCCTGTAACAAAATCCATGGAAATCTGTTCCCATTTCCATTTCGGGATTTCGGGTTGCTGTAGTAGGCCTGCTGGTTTCTGATACTCGATCTTGACTCTTGCGCAGGTCAAACATTTGCCAACATAGGCTGCTATGTGGGCTTTCATGCCAGGCCACCAGTATGTGGTTTTCAAGTCGTGGTACATCTTATCTGCACCAGGATGTACTGAATAACGGGACTTATGGGCTTCGTCCATCACAAGTTCTCGTAGATCTCCGTAAAGTGGGACCCAAATGCGCCCTGCCACATAGTAGGCGCCGTCTTCTTTTTGCTCTAACTGTTGTCTTGATCCTCGCAGGGACTCAGCCCTGATGTTTTCCGGTTTCAGAGCTTCAATCTGAGCATTTCGAATCTGGGTAGGGAGACTAGACTGGATGGTAAGTTGTAACGCTCGCACGCGCTTTGGTACAGTGTCTTTTCGGCTGAGGGCGTCTGCCACAACATTGGCCTTGCCCGGATGATACTTGATGGCGCATTCGTAATCATTCAGAAGTTCAACCCATCGACGTTGTCGCATGTTTAACTCCTTCTGCTTAAAGATATGCTCGAGACTCCTGTGATCGGTGTAAATGGTGCACTTGGTACCGTACAGGTAATGTCTCCATATCTTAAGCGCAAATATCACTGCTCCCAGTTCCAAGTCATGTGTTGTGTAGTTCCTTTCATGTGTCTTAAGTTGTCGAGAGGCGTAAGCAATAACTTTCTCGCGTTGCATCAACACGCAACCGAGTCCATGAATAGACGCATCGCAGTAGACCACAAAGTCGTCAGTGCCTTCAGGTAACGAGAGAATAGGAGCACTGCAGAGGTTATCCTTAAGCCTCTGAAAAGCAGATTCCTGTGCTTCATTCCACTTGTAGGTGACGCCTTTCTGAGTGAGTGTAGTGAGGGGTTGTGCAATCTTTGAGAATCCCTGAATGAATCTGCGGTAGTAACCTGCCAATCCCAAGAATTGGCGAACTTCAGTCGGAGTCTTAGGGGTAGGCCAATTCTTTATAGAGTCGATCTTAGCTGGGTCGACGTGGATTCCATCCTTGTTAACCACGTGCCCAAGGAAATGGACTTCTCGAAGCCAGAAGTCGCATTTCGAGAACTTGGCGTACAGTTGCTCATTGCGAAGGAGTTCGAGGATAAGGCGTAGGTGCTGTTCATGCTCTTCCTGACTTTTCGAGTAGATCAAGATGTCGTCTATAAACACAATCACGAACTTGTCGAGGTAGGGTTTGCATACTCGGTTCATAAGATCCATGAACACTGCAGGGGCGTTGGTCATTCCGAAGGGCATAACGAGGAATTCATAATGACCATAACGAGTTCTGAACGCAGTCTTGGAAATATCTTCATTACGGACCCTTAACTGATGATAGCCTGATCGCAGGTCAATCTTAGAGTAGTAGCTTGATCCTTGCAATTGATCGAATAGGTCGTCGATTCGAGGGAGAGGGTAGCGATTCTTGATGGTAACCTTGTTCAACTCACGATAGTCAATACACATTCGGAACGTGCCATCCTTCTTCTTAACAAAGAGTACCGGTGCTCCCCAGGGTGATGAACTAGGACGGATAAATCCTTTATCCAAAAGTTCTTGTAGTTGTGTCGAGAGTTCCTTCAATTCTGCGGGGGCTAGTCGATAAGGCGCACGAGCTATAGGCGCTGCTCCGGGAGCTAGCTCGATTTGGAATTCGACCTGACGATGTGGAGGGAGTCCAGGTAATTCCTCAGGAAATACTTCGGGGTAGTCACGCACTACTGGAAAATCTTCAATCCTCTTTTCCTTTTCCTGCGTGTTGGTAACAAGTGCTAAGATAGCGGTGTGCCCTTTTCGTAAACACTTCTGGGCCTTCAAGAACGAGATAATGCCGGAGATTTCTCCACTTTTGCCACCTTGTACAATGAGGGGTTTGTCAGAACGGCGAGGAATACGAACTGCTTTCTCTTGACAGAGGATCTCAGCACGATGCTTGGATAACCAATCCATACCAATAACGACATCGAAGCTTCCAAGAGTAACAGGGAAAAGATCGATACTAAATGTCTGACCAGACAACTCTAGTTTGCAACCCTTGACAACGTGTGAGGCCTCGATGTTTCTACCATTAGCTAACTCGACGAGGTGAGGAGAACTTAGTAACGAAAGCGGACGCTTAAGCTTCTTACTAATACGTAGAGATACATAACTAGCATCGGCACCGGAATCAAATAACACAGAAACATAACGATCATCGAGTAGGAACTTACCCGTCACAATATTGGGGTCATTCCTTGCTTCTCCAGCTCCAATCACAAAAGCTCTTCCTCTAGCACCATTCCCAGCATTGTTGTTCTGATTGTTGTTCCCAGCTCCCTGATTATTGTTGCGGTTCTGATTCAGTTCAGGGCAATCCTTCTTAAAGTGTCCCTCAGCTCCACACTTAAAACATGCCCGGTTGTTTCCCTGCTGCTGTTGCTGTTGGGGTTGTTGCTGATTCTGTCTAGCTGGGAACTGACTTCGACAATCCTTGGCGTCGTGCCCCATCTTGTGGCATCGCTGACACTGGCCCTTGTTACATGCCCCATTGTGGTGCTTGTTACACTTGTTGCACTTAGGGTAGCTTCCCCGGTAGCCACCCTGTTGCTGAGTGCCTTTGTTGCTTTCAGTTTTCCTTTGCTGCGCTGGGGCCTGAGTGGGGTTAGCATCCTTGCTTTGACTTCCTTCCCACTTACGCTTGCTGTCACTAGAAGTTCCGACGGTAGCACTGATCCTTTTGGGCAACCGGCCCTCTTCCACGGCCTGATCAGTGAGTTTGTGAGCAAGTCGAACAATCGGCTGAATGGTAGTGTGGTTGGCTGAAGTGACATGGCTTCGAATCTCTGGAGCCAAACCTTTGATATACAGTTCGATCCTTCGGTACATTGGTCGTGACATGTTCGGGCAGAGAGCAGCATAGTCATTGGACAACTTGGTGTAGGTTTCAATCTCTGACCCAACCATCTTGAGCTCATAGTACTCGTTCTCAAGCTTGTGGATGTCATCCCGGTGACAGTATTCATCCTTAATCATATCCTTGAAATCCTCCCATGCCGTAGCATTTGCAGTCTCCAACCCAAACATCTGAATCTGCGCCTTCCACCAAGAAAGCGCGCTTCCTTCAAGCGTAGCAGTAGCAAATTTCACCCAATTTGCAGGGGGACACTCACAAACAGCAAAAACAGCTTCAATTTTCTCAATCCAATGCAGAAGACCTATGGCACCCTCAGTGCCGTTGAAAGGGAGAGGCTTGCAATCCATGAAAGTTTTGA
This sequence comes from Helianthus annuus, assembly GCF_002127325.2. Lineage (NCBI taxonomy): Eukaryota > Viridiplantae > Streptophyta > Magnoliopsida > Asterales > Asteraceae > Helianthus > Helianthus annuus. Next base: position 149,414,262 of record NC_035440.2, read on the forward strand.
AAGTACACACTGGTGGTTGCGCAGGTGCATGCTGACCTGTTCGTGAGAAGCGAAGCGTATAGGTTTAGAGGCGAAAAGTCGATGTGGCGGTAGGATCTAAACATCCTAAAACAACGAGCTTACCTATAGGGTGAGCCGCAAAAGCCGCAGCCACTGTGTTGAGCAGGTTAGTGAACTGAGCCTGCGTCATGTTAATGTTTCCTCTTCCACGTCCACTCATTGTCTTCATAACCAGAAAACACAGTATGAGTGTGATGCCGTAGTGTAACGAGAATGAGATAGAAGAGAGAGGTGTATCTATCTAGTTTAGGCACACTAGTACGTATAGCATAACAGGAAACATGAAGTAAACAACAAGTAAACACTGGTCCGAGCTATGAGGTCAAAAGTGTCGAGCCTTGCTCTTGGAGTGTAGTGTCGTCGCGAGTCACGGGTTATAGTCTGGTTTTCTCCAAAAAGATTTTCCCCTTTTTTAAAACCAAGTTCACTATAACCAATGGCTCTGATACCAATCTGTCACACCCCCAAAATCCACCTGCGGATAACACCCGCTTCGGGGGCGTGACTGACCAGGATCCAGCCACCAATTATACTGAGTATTTGAGTTGATAACAAAAGTAATACTTACTAATCATAAGCTTAGCAAATATTAAGTTCAGAGTTTAAAGTTTTAAGTTCAAGACAGTAATAAGTAGCGGAAGCATAAGTAAAGTAGTTTAAACAAAGTTCATGTTTCAAAATACGGTAACACCCAACACAAGGGTGAACAGACACTACACGTTCCCAAGCTGCAAGCTCCGTCGTCACTGGTTACCTGCAAAGCATGCAGTAAGGGGTCAACAATAATGCTGAGTGAGTTCACTAGTTGTCCAGTTTTAATTTCCAAAAACTTTGTTTCACCGGTTAATTTATCCGTTTATACATGCCCTGGGGAGCTACCCCAAAAGTTAGCGACTAAACTGTTTTTCCAATACCGAACACTAGGTAACCGTTGCGTATCCGCAGGATGCCCCGATGTCAATGTTCTATCATCATTGACGGATTTCTGAGTACATTAGTTCACGACCGTCCCAAACCAGGGCACGGTGTGAGGCTGGTAAACACCTAAATAGCGCTATCAACTAATAACCCGCTCGCCTAACCCGGCGACTAATCGGTATCTGTAGTAGGGACTTGAGTGATAGAGTTTCGTTTAGTGCCGTTAGTTGCAATCCGTATAAACAGTAATTAACCAAAAGGTTTCCCAATACCCGGGAAGGAAAAGTAAGTTTTGTTCCCAATAACTAGGGAAGGTATGTAAATGATATCCCCTTTTACCAGGGGATAGGATTGTTTTAGTCTCGTGTCCCAAACCACCGGGACGCATGCTTTTAAGTTGTGAACTCACCTTGGGTTGCTCGGTAGGTTTAGGTTACTTGTCAATCACGTTGGTCACCACGTCCTAACATGGTTACCGGTATAGGTCAGGTTCGGTATACAAGCATTCACGTAAAACACATACAGGTACGTAACACGCATACAAGTAAATAGTCATGGGGTTATTGGGCCGGCCCTAACAGTAACACAGTCAAACAGAACACAGCAACACATAGTCCACTTAACAGCTAGCCCAAGTTAACACAGAATGGCCCAATAACCAAAATGGACAGCCCACTCGCAACCAGCTGGTCTCGAGTCGCAACCAGGCGGTCTCGGCTTGTCACGCTGTGGTTGCGAGTCGCAACCGTGGTCTCGAGTTGTCACGTTTTGGTTGCGAGTCGCAACGGCGTGGTCTCGAGTCGCAACCGTGTGGTTTCGAGTCGGAGTGCTGTGGTTGCGAGTCGTAATGTCGTGGTTGCGAGTCGGAAACTGTCATTTTCATGTACACGTGATGATGCAGATGCATCAGTCCATTATGTACCAAGAATTCAGGCCCAAATCCGGAAATAACCAATAAGATTTCTACAAACACTTTTCCTAATTTTGACCATTAAACCATATAGATCAAACTTTGCCATTTTTACATCTTCAAACCATATTCAAACAAGTTCATGTAGTGTTCATAGTTTTCTAGGGTTTTTATATCCAACAAATCCATATATTCATGAACCAAAAATCACATATTTTTAACAAGATCATGATGCACAAACAAGAAAACATACATTTCATAATCTTGAACATAGTTTTGGTTGGCATAATCATTCCTAAATCACTATACTTTAGCCATCTTTAAACATGTTATATGAGGGTTTTCACATATGACCAAACTTCACAAATCCTCCTAAAAATCATGTAAAATACTACTAACCAAGCATTTTTCTAGTTCATATACATATCATTCAAGCAAGAATACAAGGCATTTCTAGTTCATAATATTTCACAAATCTTATACACCAAGAAGATAACACTAACCGGTTATGAAAGGAGGGCCGAAAACAAAGAGAAGAGAACCGAGAAGATGGAGTATACGAGTGATGGTCTTGACCGAGTCCTTGTCCGAAATCCTTGCTTGAACCGAAAGAGGAAGAAGAGTGGTGTTGTTGTTGAAGGTTACTAGTTGAGAGAGAATAGAAGTGTTGTGGGTTTGTGTGTTGTAACAAATGAGGGAAAGTGAGGAGAAGGTGGGATATATACATGGGGTGTTTCGGGTTGGGCTTGGGGGTTTCGACCCAAACCGGTTACGGCCCAAAGGCCCACTCGAGACCGAGTGGCCCACTCGCAACCGCCCGGTTGCGAGTCATGGTCTCGGGTCGTGGTCTCGGCTCTTATATATATTTATATATAATGCACATACACAACACATATCAAGTAAAAATCACGTTTCCATTTAATAATATTTATATACACACAAAATATTACAAGGTGATCGTTCGGAAAAACCTCGAGTGTCACATCAAGCGTATCATTTTCTTTTACAATTCAAATCAACAACTTTCTCATTTAACCAAAACAATATCCAAAGCATCAAACTAGTCAGAAAATATGTAAATCGCATAAATTATATGAACTTGTGGTTTAACCAAAAATATGAAGTAAATCCCATTACTTTTAGCGGATCTTTATATAAATCAATCCGGTTTCGTAAAAACCTCGCTTTTAAAGAAATTCCATCTTTACAACTTCTTGTCAACTTTTACAAAAATAGTTATTTTGTCGAAACTTTGTGTTACCCATGTGTTTACACACTCGTGTGTTCTAAAAATCATCCTTGTTAGTGTAAGATCCGGCTTTAGTAAATATGTTTTCTTTGACACTCGGTCCTTTGAAAATACCGCTTGTAGATCCGTAGATCTACTAGTTTTAAACACTATTTCGCAAGAAAAATCATTTTTACACAAGTTCATGATTTGTGTGTGGTAGAGTTTCATCATTTACCCTTGTTACATCAAAAACAACTCTATGTCATGATCCATGATCATGACCAACCCGGGTTAAACGATGATCCGAGCTACCACAACATAGATCGGGTCCAAATAACTACACAAATCAAATACTACAAGATTTACACAACAAACAAGCTTTTAACCATCACTTTTAGCATTTTTTAGTAGACTTTTATGCTTCATCTTGCATGTTTACGAGTTTTGACCGTTACATATCATTTTAACCACTTTAAAATAGTTCGAGAGTGTGATTCAAGCAACTTACTACTAGCTCGAGGCTAGGGAAGAATCTAGACGCAAAAAGAGTGGATAAAAGCAACGAGGTGAGGTCCTTCGCCTTCCGAATGCACCAAGCTTCCTCGTAGGTGATCCTTAACACTTGAATGATCTTGGAATGGCTTGAAGGAAATCGAAATATGGATGGTTGAAAGTGTGAGTGTTTGGCCGTAGCTTCTTTAGAGAGAGAGAGAGGGAGTTTTGTGTTGAGTGTTGAGGTGGAAAGAATGATAGTCCAAGTCTTGATCTTATAGGCTAATCATATGTTTATTATCCAAGAGGTCTTGTGTAGCCTTGATATTAAGCATATGTGTTTAAAATAATCATGCAAGTACAATGGGTGGTCACATAGTGACCGAATCGGTTGGGGGGGGGGTTAATCCGGTTCCATTTCAACCATTAGTTAGATATTAGTTAGGTTAATCTAGTTAGTTTAGGGATTAACCCGGTTACTAGTGTGTTGTGCATTACAGTGGGTGTTAGGGTATTCAGGGACCCTAACTGGCTCAGAAAAAGATAAATAATGTAAATGGCAATATTTTTATGTTCCGGGTAAAGTCCGGTTGTTCGGTTGGATAGTAATCTGTTAAAGCGTTTAACAAAGCTTTAAAGTGTCATTATTATTATTTTTAGTGACACAACTTATTCCCGACAATTTGGAAAGTGTCTAGTAATGTTTTTCTCATATTTTGGCACTTTACTAGTTAACCAAATGCTGAATTTTTAGTTAATGTGCTGAATTTTGTAGTTAGAGTACGTTTTAGGCACATCCGATCACTGTAACTTATTCCTAGAGACGCAGTTCTACAACCCTTGTATCTTCACACTCACTATTAGTGTAGTTAACTATCTCGGGCTCATACAGGCCTTAGAGGCAGTGTCTGCCTGGTGCTAGTTATGACAGCACGTTCAATAGGTTATCCGTTCATTGTGCTACTGTGTTTTTGTGCATCATGTTTGTCACTAAGGTTCAACATGTAAATAATGTAGTGACGGTAAATATAGTATGATGCAAGTATGTACATGTATCAGCATTCAAGTAGCAGTTTATCCATAAATTCAAGTAAGCACAGTAATTAAGCAGTAATTAATTATTAACTAAGTCGTACGGATACCTGGTTTAGTGAGGGTTGTCACATTCTCCCCCCGTTAAAGAAATTTCGTCCTCGAAATTTGTACTACCTTAACTCCTCTTGGTCACGTCACGCAAGTATAACATTGAGGTAGATAGTCATCAAACCGCATCAAAGCTTACTCACACTTGGTGGTTCCAATAATATTTAACGATCCGCACCCTTGCGTTAAGAAGGTGGGTGCTCATAGCAGTTGATGTTAGAAGTACAAAACGTGCTTTACGTATAGCCTAATAAGATCCTCAATGTCCAGTCGCAGTATCCCAACGAGTTTTCACGAAACATAGCACCCTCTATATAAATTCAGAAATTTTCAACTCAAATGAAATGGTAAAGTGATCTGTCAACTCCCAAGTAGACGAGTGGCAAGGTTCAGTGCGTTGAATATTTTGATCGGCGATAATACACCGAATGAATACAAACGAATTTGGTGTATTCTTGCTTTGACTTGTAGTTGCATTAGGAATATGTAAATGACAAGTCAACAAAAGTTTATGTATTTTGCGTAGAACGGTTGTCCATGATTAGCACAAGCTACAAGTTTGTAATGACACCACCAGGTGTCGCAATGACATAATTTCATAATAGTGGTGATTGAACAAGTTCACCGTGTTTGAGATCAGATGAAGGTGTACCGAAACAATCTGAAGATTTGACTTATGCCATGTTACAGAGTTTCCAATTAAATACGGAATATCAAAGAACCACTGTTTCCAATCGAAGATGAAATGTAATAAGCATCGCAAGGCATTTGATTGACAACGAAGGAATCGTTAGGAGGTACATTGTGCTTATGGAATGAATATATGTACCATTGTCTTAACACACAATTGTGTTGAGACTGCTTTGTTTGTGAAGATCGCAAATGGATTGTTATCAACTAAATAGGGAATTGAATTCGTATACGAAGTGAGTAACCAAATTAGCGCAAGCTTCGATTTTTGCGAAAATATCACCGCAAGGTATCGAAATAGATCAAACGTTTTAGTGGAGTCGTAGACCGACAAAATCTACTACGACTCGAAACAAAAGAATCTTTGCCAAAGTATTAGAATATGATGCTCTCAATGCATCATATAGCGTCTCAAATTAAACATGTGAACTGGGTACGTTCAAGCAGTTGAACCTAGTTTCAACGCAACCTGACAATAAACGTACATATCAACAAGGGAATCTTGGCATGATAGCAAACATGTAACTTGAAGGAAAAACGGTTTCAAGCACATGTGGTGACTTGATAACAAAAGAGTCAACAATGACAAGAATGTAGGTCATTTGAATCACAAACCAGTGTTTAGATTTAGCAACGTAATATCTGAGCTTTAATGAAACGTTTATTCGAAATGAAACCGCATGCGTAGCAAAAGGGTGCATGTGTGGCAAATAAATTTCCAAGAAGATGAAGCAATGTGTACTTGCTGTATTGAAGAAATGACCAAGTATTCGAAACAAACATGTGTTCGCTCTCAGCGAAGGAAATCAACGTGATGCAACTACTTTGAGGGGAGTAGAAATGCAATATCTTCTCGTTAGAAGTAAAAGTGAAGTTTTCAACGGAAGCAACTTTAAGTACTTTCGATTTTAATAACTGTAGTGACAAGTTTCTCAAGCTAATGACGTTTGATTGAGTTGACAGATATGGTTCCTAGAGGTAAGGCCTCTAGTTTCTCAGGATTCCGCACCGCGTGTGGATCTGACTTATACATTGTGTAGGAAGCAGCATTTTGTTTATGTCTAAGCACAATCATTGTCCCACAATTTCATCCTGGTATATTCCCTGAATTTCTCCGCTGACGATGTTCGATCGTCGATCAGTCGTGTAGTAGTAGTTGGATCATCATAGTCAGTTGTGTATGAAGTTCATTAGTCCTCAGCAAAAGCCACCGACTCTTGTATGTTAGCCCGTTCGGCTCCTGGTCATTTGGAAGTTATTCGTCCTTTCTTTTGGCGAGCAGAACTGAGGTTATCCAAAACAAAAGTTTTGGTCTGTTATCTTCCTTCTCTATCAACCACTGAGGTTGCACTGTCAATCCTTGCATCTCCGAAGGTGTAAGTCGCTCGAGGTGCTTTGGCTACAGGCGCGTGGCCTGGAATCAGATTGATGCAAAAATTCGGCTTGTCGTCGAGGAGATTGCTCTGGAAAGTCTTCGAGGAAGACTTCAGGGTATACTCCGATCACGGGGGTATCGTTAAGTTTTAGTTCTTCGGCTCCCTTGTCCCCGACATGAGCCAGGAAGCAACACATCCTTCCCACAATAACTTTCGTGCCATAAGTAATTCGTGATCGGTGGTGGCGTATCCTGCTTCGTGAGTCACAATCATTCCTTTATCCGCCATCGAGGTGCGGATATCATCCTCCGCTCGATCGCTTGCCAACTAATACATCCAATTACCACGTTGAAGCTTCCCAACTCAACTGGCAATAGATCTAGCGTAAATTTACGCCCTCCAGGTTCTATTGTGCCGATTCCAGTTACTGCGTTGGATTCCACTAGCTTCCCCTAAGCTAGTTTTAATGGGTACTGGAATAACTACTCACTCGCTACGTAAACCAATTGTACTCTCGAACTCTAGAGGTGTGAATCGTACAATTTGTTACAGTATCAAGTAGTACAGACGCATAACGTTGGGTACTATGGAACGTACCGATTTCCATGCTTGAATCCCTGGCGTGTCTCCCTAGCTCCGGTGGGGAGCTTTCATCCGTGTGCCTGATTGTTTTTAGGGCAATATTTTCTGAAATGCTTTTTGCTTCCACAGTTAAAACAACCTTGAGTACGTTTCTGTTTATTGCTCATTCTACTTTGACAATTGCCATTGTCGTTGTCCTCTTCGTGATCCTCACTACCGTCTTGGCTCCCATTACTATGTTCAGTATTTTGCCAACAAGTTTCCTTGACATGTCCCACCTTGCCACAGTTACCACAATTTCCATATTTGTATCGCCCGACATGATAACGTAAACAATTGTCGCACTTAGGTAGGATACCCTTGTAATCTTTTCCCTTTTTGGCCTTCTTCTTGTTACTTATCCAAGTAACCATCTTGAAATTTGCGAGCTTCCTCTTGCTATCCCCAGATGCCTTTATAGCAGTCTCCTTTTTCTCCTCCGCAGTGGAAAACTCTCCTCGTCTAACTGCTTCTTCCGTGAGTGCTATGCTTATGTTGATAGCCTTAGTGATCGTTGACGGTTTTGATGCTGTTACCAGGCTTAGAATCTGAGGTGCCAATCCCCTTATGAACTGTTCAATTCTCTTAAACTCTGGTGTCCCCAGGAGTAAGGCAACTTGTGATAATTCGTTAAATCTCTGCACATACTCTGCTATCTTTGGTCCTTCCATTTTCAGGTTCCACAGTTCTGTCTCCAATCTCTGGACTTCTGCCCTTGATCAATATCTTTCACGCATCAGACTCTTCAGTTCGTCCCACGTCATAGCATACGCAGCGGTCTCGCCCATTGTTCGAATTTGATGGTTCCACCATGACAGAGCCTCATCCAACAATAGTCCAGTTATATACTTGACTTGATGTTCGTGGTCACATTTGCTTAATCGTAAAACTGAATCTGTCTTTTCAACCCAACGTATGAAGGCTAAGGCACCCCCGGTGCCGTCGAACTCTCGAGGTTTGTGGTCCAAGAACTGCTTGTAGGTGCAGCTGTTGGGGGGGTTATTTCCTGAGGTACCTCCGCTGCAATCGGAGCGATGGGCCTCGTACCGGGCGATGGCCTGTAAGAGGTGCTCTCGCATTTCCGCCTCTGTTGTAGGTAGAGGGTGGTTGATATTGGTGTTCCCTTGAGTCGACATCTTCCTAGAAGAAGGTCGGTTAGGTCAGGTCTCGCGAAGGACGTGAGCACATTAGTTTCTATTCAAGGATAAGACCTCCTAGGTGTATTACATATACGTATATACGCATTCGTTATACATTCAGTCACATATTATCTCATGTATTGCACATCTTGTAAATAGGAAGGTAGCAAGTAAGCATGTAGCATTATAGTTATCGCACAAATACGTAGATCAACAGTGTGCTTAGTGGGGACATAGCGGCGGAGTTTTCCATTAGTCA